>NC_137662.1:5760437-5850437 GCF_963422515.1 Blennius ocellaris
GGACAAGAAAAACTCCAGTGTTTCTTTTTTTCTCTTCTTCTTCCTTGTGCGAGGTGTTTGTTTTAATTGTTTGGTAAAGTGAAGAGAGCTGTTTTTGTTGGTTTGGGTTGGGGGGGGGGGCATCGCATATAGGGAATTCTTAATCGGTCCATAGATTATAACAGCAATAAAAAAAATCTATAGAGAATACCATTAGCTTTGGAAAAAAAAAAAAAAACCTAAAAGCTTTATTACAAACCCAGCTTTGAAATAGGGGGGATTAGAGGACTGAAAGGGTCCCACAATAGTTAGAAGAAAAGGTTTCATGCTAATGAGGTTAATGCCCTTTGTATCTCCGGACTCCACAACTTCATTACTCCTATCTCGGGCAACACCGAGCGGCTCAGAGCCTCACAATCCACTCGAGCTTTTCCCTACCCTGCCTATAAAGAAGGATTTGATAGCAGTCCTGTTCAAACTAGATAATTATATCTTTTCAAGTTGGAATTAAGATAAAGAAAGTGCAGTGGAGGCGGTGAGCCTTGATCCGCCGCAAACAAATTTGGCGCACCAACCCTGAACCCCCCCCCCCCCCCCCCCCCCGCCAAATCCTCGCCCCCCCCCCCCCCCCCCACCACCCCTTTTCTCTGTGTGCGCCTGTATGGACACACAGGAGACAGGACAGGCTTCTCATTAGAGCCTGGCACGACTTGATTAATTTAACGCGCTTGATTACAACCTAAAAATCCCCCCCCCCCTTTCCCCCCCAATTTTTAAATTTTAAGCGGAAGATTCAAATCCAGAGAAATAACGCGTGTATTTAATTTTTTTTAACCAATTGGAATGTTCTACTTTTTATATTTAAAATGCTAAAACAATTTTAAAAACAATTTTAAACCATAGACTAAATTTTGGAAATTGCTCTTATTAAAAAATAATAATAATAAAAAAAAAAATTCTGTATACATTTTTTCGTGCGCATTTTTTTTTTTTTTACATTAAAAAAAAACCCCAACAACAACATCAAGCTTTTCTTGTCCGGTCGTGCCACATATTAGAAGACACGCAAACGCATTTGGACACTAGGGTCAGATGAATATAGCTGCTGTGGACAGGCTCGAGACGGTGTTGATGTGAAGTGGGCCCTCATCTCATCACATCCTCTTTACGCACGCTGCTTGTGCGTAAAGGTCCAGCCGGGTGGACCTTCCGTGACCTGCTTATCTAAACTTCATAAGCCCCGGGTTCAAAACTCTCCATAAATCAGCACAGCTTCACAACTATTTTCATTATTCCTCCGTTATCCACCGCAGAGCCGTTTTGGGGACATTTCGGACCTCCCTCATCTCCTCGCTGTATTAAACATTTATTCCACGACACGAAATGATTATCCGTCATTGAAAAGAGGAGTCGGGCCTATCAAGTGACCCCACTGACCCAAAACCTCTAATCTGCAATTAGTAGGTATAATTACGTCCGCTGACACCACTAATGTGAATAGTTGCTGAGGGAGGGGGAGGACAGGCCTCGTGTTGAGCGCGTAAAGTCAATAATTGATCGAGTTGGAATCTCTTAAGTTGCAAGAAGTGTCTTTTTGAAAAGGGGGGCTTTGGGCCTGTTTGTCAACATGTCCATCAAGTCTTTCTGGGAGGGGGGCCCGAGGACGGGCTGAGAGGTGGCACCTGTAGGCCGAGGCGACCCCGCAACAAAACCTCCGTCAGGCCAAACTTGATCTGTCCTGTTTCACAAATTGCGTCTGAAATTGATCCTTGAAACGAGAGAATCAACCCCCGAACAATTCCCCGGCCTTGACATAAGGTGCAGCGATAAATATACAAGACTAATGGGCAATTAACATACAATCACTCTTCAAATAGCTTACATAATAATAAATTAAACAAGGCAGCCTGGGATTCAGTTTCTTTCTTTATTATTAATAATGGAGGGAGGGGCGCTTGATGCGCTCGGATGATTATGTTTTCCAAACGCAGCAATTTCCAGGTTGGTTATCGAGCACAGTCAGCACTTATTGACTCCAAGAAACTCACCAGTCCGGCGCTTCCTGAGCTCTCAAATAATTCAAGTAACACGCGTTTTATAGTCTCCCTGTAAGTCGCTTATGATTTGGATTTTTGGCGGAGATGGTGCGTTTATGCGCATGTGGACACAATTCGATCTTAAAGTGCCGCGCGTCGGCCTGATGCGTTCAAGGACTAAGATTCTTGGCAAGGTAAAAGTCTAAATTGACTGAGAAATAAAAACACTATTTCAATCAACATATTAAGTGAAATAAGCGGAAATTACATGTCCTTTTTTTAAAGAGGGACACATTAGACACATGTAAAGCTGCTATGAAATTTTTGTAGAATTTATTGAATTCAGAGCAAGATTACAGTACACACACACACACACACACACACACACACACACACACACACACACACACACACACACACACACACACACACACACACACACACACACACACACACACACACACACACACACACACGCGCGCGCTGGCACCAGAAAGTGATTGTTAATAGATGAACGAAGCCAAGAGCCACATTACAAGCAGGTCTGACAGAGCGGCCGAGGAGTTTCACTCCAGAGGTCTTTGGTGCCCCATTGCACACGCTCACTGAGGTCACCACCCACACATCATCCGACCAGCGGATGTCACAGAACTACAAGAGACAAATGGCCATCTCGTGATGAAATATTCATCCAGCGGTGCAGTTCAGAAACACTAAACTTTTTCCACCTGCACAGATGCTTTTCCCCCTTCGTCTGTCAGGCTCCTTTATATTGGCCTCGCTCCCATCCCATAATGCCCCTGCTCAGACTGTACTGACACCCCCAGCATCTGCCTGAACTCGGCGAGCTCAGGCTTTGGGGAAGCCTCAGAGGTCTAAAGCCTTATTTTAGCTGTTTGTTCCTCTTCTTATTTTCATTGGTTACAACAGTAAACATGTATTTCTGATGTATTAATATTCCTGCTGCAGCCCAACACATTCCAAACGTTCATTTTCTCTGATGACACGGGGGGCAATTTGGCCTGTAATTTGACGCGGCTTTTATTTGCATATAAGTGTTTCCCACATATCCACCAAGCCTTAAGAGAGCAATTGTCGACCTCCCCGTCCTCTGAAGTTTCAACCTCCAAACATTTTATAGGTCGTATCTGCAACCAGCATTCCCCCAGCACACTAATGTGTAACACATGGCGGACTGTACACCTGATAAAATACCTCAGGGGCCCTGCAGTTTGGAAAATCCTCAATTCGCTCTCTAAATAAAACAAACAATGGCCTCACTAAATATATCACATGTGCCCGCTGAACTATTTTGTGTCTCTTGACTTGTGAGCCCCCCGCCCCGACACTGCACACACACACACACACACACACACCATCAGCACTGGTCTGTCTGAGTCGTGACACAACTCGCAGGTACTCCTGAGCCTCATGCCAGGCTTCACAGGCGTCTGGAGGCTCCTGGGCCTGCTGCTGCTGCTGCTGCAGCACTGGACTGCTCGTGCGTCTGGCTCTTTGAGGGCTCCTCATTCCTCTGCCCGGTTCTCGTGCTTGCGCCTTGCCAGGATGTGATCACATCCAGTGAAATCAACTCTCATCTCGGGCTTTGGGTTTTGGCCCTCCCCTTGCCATCGTGTCGGTGTGAAAGCGCCGAAGTCGTCTGAACTGTCATGTCGCTACTGGTATGTGGCTTCAGCGGCAGGCAGGTGAAATGATGGGCACCTGCTCTTCTGTCCCTGCTCTGCACCCATCTGAGCTCTGCTGTGTCTCCCCCTCTTGGCAGCTGTAGGAGCAAATGTTGCCCCTCCAAAAGGAGAAAAAAAAAACAACAAAAAAAACCCCCACCACCATGAAATATCAGGTTTCTTCTGGCTGAGTCTGACAGCAGTTGAGTGTTTAGTGTCTGGAAAGTGAAGTAGCCAAAAATACTAGTGGTCGTTTTTGGACTGGGGGCTTGTGAGCTCTTGGACAGTGGATGGTGCTTCACTCTCACTTCTTATTTTTGTTTTTTTTTTTTTCAACACCAAAGTCAACTGAGCCTGTGACACATATTTAAAACGTAATGGGAGACCTGTGGATTCTTCATTAAGTGCTACGAAACTGGCCCGAGTAAAACACTGGACTCAAATACACCTCACATCAGTGAAATCTATCTACACACACACACACACACACACACACACACACACACACACACACACACACACACACACACACACACACACACACACACACACACACACACACACACACACACACACACACACACACACACACACACCTGGTAGAATGTTATGTGATTATTCAAAAAGTACTGAAAAACACTCTAAAATACTTTCTCATACGTCAGTACCGAAAATTACACTGTAAACGCTGAATTTATATTAGATGTGAAGTGTTTCCTGCCAGGAACTCCTGGTGTAAACCTTTACTAAAAATATGTGATTATTCTTTAACTTTCACGCCTATTACATATTATATCCATTTGTTTTAATGCATTCCTGTCGTTAGCGTTATTTCAAAGAAATCTCTGCTTAAAATCCACAAACACCTCTGATCTATGTCATTCCCAGAAATTCAGTGATTAACCAGTTAAAGAAAAACAAAAACAAAACAAAAATTCATTATTTGAACACAAGAAGAAGCCACACAAGCTAAAAGATCCGGTCAACAACTTGTTACTGCGATTTATCTTCAACCTATTGGTATTGGAGTTGCCAGATGGGCGTTGTGTTGTTTAGAAAGGTAACAAACCACCTTTCACCTCTCAATCCACTTGGAAGAATGACAAGAAAACCAACTTAAGACCGAAGGCTGAAAGTGTTTCTTTCGGCCATGTTCGAACTAAAAGGTTGAACATCATGACTGATGTTGGACAGCATTACAGTAGATTATTATATCGAGTAAAATCTCACGACTTTAATGATGAGTGAAATTTTAAAAGTTGTTCCAATTCAAACCATGAGTGGCTCAGCGAACAGACAAAGCCCCGCCATTTTAACTGTAATTAAATTCTGAAGTTGTTGCAGCAAAATGAAACAAAACAAATAAAAAGACTATGAATCAGGTGTTCAAAGTGTTGGGCGGCCTCCATCTAGGGGCGCTGGAGAGCTTTAAGGGTCGTGTAGAAGCAGGTCAAGGGGAGACCTAGTCCCTGCATGTTTTATTCCTTATTTACTTTGAAACATCATTTAATGACACAACTATAATTAGTTTTCTTATAAGTGCATGAGTTTAACATTTTGCACCGTTACAACAGATTACAAAGGTCCAACATAAGAATTTACTTGATATTTTAAGGGAAAGCACGATTAAAGCTGCGTGTGATTTTTGTACGTGTGGCGTTTGGGTTATGAAAACCTTCGGAATCTTTATTAGCGTTCCCAAACACATAAACTTCCGCCGACAAAAACAAAACCACAAACAAGCAAATAACTAACAGAAATGAATGAATCCCAACATGGCTGTTCGCCGAATCCTCGTTTTCGTCATTTAAGTCTTACATGCATTGGTGCAATGATGTTTTTATTTCTTCTGCCTCTGTCTGAACTGGAGAACGACAAGTGACACTGACCAGAACACTCTCCTCTCCGTGAAACCTAATTTACAACAGACAGCTTTCATAACACCGGCCATTTTTTTCTTTTCTTCTTCTTCTTCTTCTGTTTGACACTTATGGTAATACACCAAGTTTCAGCCGCCGCGCGGCTTCATGTGGTGTCTTCACCAACGCTGGTCCAACTCCTACGCCAGCTCTCATTAGCCTCCCTCACAACACGGAGCTTATTTGTGGCATCGGTGCGAGGCTGTGCCAGTTGTCTGGTCGGCGCTGTCATAATACTCCCCTCAGACGCCTGAAGTTGGTTGTAACATGACTTTTATTCATAAACAATATTTTCCGTGTGTGTGTGTGTGTGTGTGTGTGTGTGTGTGTGTGTGTGTGTGTGTGTGTGTGTGTGTGTGTATGTATCTCTGCTCTCCCCGCTCTTCGACTGTGGAAAAATGCAGCCCGACAAAATAGTCAGCGGGTTTGCCTCGGCCGTTGCCAAAAACACTCCGATTGTACGTTCAGCACAAACACCTAACTGAAGAAGGTGGTTTTGTCTCGTGAGCCTGAAGGCTGCCTCTTCTGCCCAGATTAAACGGGAGTTGGTTACAAAACATAAAAGTCGTACGGAGAACGGCGGGCTGGAAGAAAGCGGGAGACGCCTCGTGTTTGTTGCCCCCCCCCTCCTCCTTGTGGCAGATGTTCTCTACTTCCCTGTCGTAAAACAGTGCGGCCATGTGTGGGAAACGTGTCGGGGGGAGAAATACGGTGTGCCGAAGTGTTTGACATCCAAACACCGACCACCATGTTTATGCCGCGCAGGGAGCGGAGAGGGGAACGGAGGCGTTTGGTTGTTTGTTGGGAGCCTCAATGGAAGGGTTCAGCGGCGAAGTGAAGCGCCGCTCCACAGGTCGGGTCAATGATTGGTGGCAGCGCTTCAACTTGTGACATCTGTTATGGACCAATGAACAACTTAGCACCTCCACGGAGGAACTAACCCAAATTACACTCGCCGATCATTCACTGCCCTTCACTCCGGAGGCTCCTCCTCCACCGCCGGCGGTTTAGTCATTGCGGGAGCGGGACGCTATAGCGCCGTCTGGACATCTCGAGTGTGTTTTTTTTTTTTTTTTTTTTTGGCAGAGCTGCCTGCTAATTAATAACAAGCGTAACTTCTTGCCGAGGGTTTTATGGAAGCTTAAGGTGAAATAATTACTTCTCAAGAAGTGGCGACCGCAATCCTCACACACCGAGACTTTGAAGTCCGAGCGGCGGCGGCGGCGGCGGGGAACCCCGCCAACGCCGACGGTTGTGCAGCGCTCCATTATGCATTAGCACCAAACTGAGAGGTGCTCTGTGCTTCACCTGACTCTAACTGCTGCTAACGCTCGCCGGCTGAAGCGCCTTCCACCATATAATTGCGTGCGGTGTGAACGTATGAACTCTTAAATGCATGTAACCCAGAGAAATGAGTGGCAGTGGACTTTGAAACCGTGTGGCGTGTGAGGGATGAGCCGCACTGGGCCTCTCTCTCTCTCTCTCTCTCGCTCTCCTCTTTTCTCTCTCCCCTTTTCTCTCTCTCTCTCTCGCTCCTCAGATTGGCGATTCTGGACATTCAGAATAAACAGGTGCAAAGCCAAGTGTGGAATATATAAACGAAGTAATGGCAATATATGTCTTTTCAAGTCCAATTACCGCAGGATCCAAAGTCTCGTCGCAGCTTTTGTCCTCCCCTCACCCCCCCGCAGGCCGTCCTATGTGTTTATAAGTGCGGCGTAATGGTAGCAGGGTGTGTAAGTGCTGCAGGTTATTTTGTATTTGGAGGTGAGGACATGGCAAATCAGACCACTTCACACATGAAAGGCAGTCGTAGGTCCGTTTAATTCTCTGTGCCTCTCTTACTCTGGATCTTGCTGTCCTTTTTCGGGGGTGTGGGGTGAGTGTGTGTGTGTGTGTGTGTGTGTGTGTGGGGGGGGGGGGGGGGGGTGTCTCCAGAGGCTAGTTAAAAGGTGTCTGATTCTCACCATGAATCTAATTAGATCTCTGACTGAGGTCTCAACATCTCCTTTGAAAAAAAAAAAAAAAGAAAAGGAAAAGAAATGCATGGAGGAATAAGGTGCTAAAGCACACAGCCCTCGCCTCCACTGCACCTTGGCCTGAGCTGTCCCCTGCTCCCTCCTTTTCTGCAGAAAAACAAAGTCCTGCAGGCTAATGAAGTTTGTAATTAAGGAGATCCTGTCAGGCTGAATGAGTAATTAGGACGTGGTTTTCTCAGGGGTGTTAATGGTGGTCAGGCTCAGCGGAGCACAGGCTGCCTGTATGGCCAGAGTGCACTCTTTCATCGCTCAGCAGGAAGTGGAAAAGAGAGAGGAGCTGCCTTGTTTTGTTTTTTTTGTTTTTTTGTGTTTTTGTTTTTTTTCACTCCGACCAGACGAGCATCTCTTCAGCAACCCCTTCCTATACACCAACATTCCCGGGCAAGATATCCAATGTCATTAAAGATCAGGGACAATTGGCAGCAGCCGGGCATCGAGAGCAGATGTCCTTCCTGCCTAATGCTTCTAAATGATCCTGTTTATGCACATCTATAGGAAACATGGCCGCTTTTCCCCTCCGACTAATTTGCTATAGATTTCTGATGTGTTGTGAAATCAGATATAATTTGAGGCAAATGGCTGCGGGACAGGACCACGCTCTGTTCTCGGTGAAGACATCTCCGTTCTAATTATCACATTTACTTCAGATTGGTTGACTGTGCGCCTGATAAAGAAAGTTCACCTGGCCTCAATTAACTATATTTATCTGAGATTATCCCTCCATGAGATTTCTGCTCTGGCAGAGAGATTAGCGTTATTAAGAGTCGCATATGCAGGATGAATACGTTTTCAGACAAAGTGACATCTCTTAAGGATGAGAAATTAAATCAATGAAATGGGAATCAAAAGGGAGCAGCAGCACGTTCTTGGGATGGTTCAGCTGCAGTATTGTTTTTTTTTTTTCCCTTCTTCATCCAGTAATATCAGTCTGTATTCGCTGATATACGCTCATTTAATTCGGACAACAAATTGAAAACTACATTTGATAATTGTTTAATTCTTATCTGGAGTTATCTACATAGCAGAGCAGCAGTGAATCCACCTGAAATCTCCTCTTTACACTGGACTGGTGCATAAAAACATAATCACATATTGCTATATCTGATCACGTATGAGGTGAGAACATGAAGTTATCACATACACTTTACAAAGAGATGCACCTGGTCACGCTAGTTCATTTCCAAAACCCATGCAGTAGATGCTATTAAATAAGGACAAAATGTCATTAACTTACACAATGTGTTGCATCTATGTTGCCGAGTTGATATTTTATATTTATTTCATTGATCACTAGTGTTGGTTTAAGATAGTTGGAGGAGAAATACAGTTCAATTTGACCTCGATAAAAGAAGTGAGCGCCTTCCCCAATGAATAGTGGAGGAGAAAGAGTGAGCATAAACGTCAGGGCTATTCTATTGCTGTGTCTCAGAAATGTGCATGAGGGGGTTTCACACTGTCAAGTAACCCAAACTGACAGTTCCCGGAGGGTGCACTAAAATGATGGATAAAACCTCACTCCACGTGACTCTTGTCTACAAGTAGGTGCTTTTCTGTCTGGGGGGGTAATTATCTGTGTGCGGTAGCAGCAATCAAATCTTTGATGCTGTCAGGAGACGATTCCAGGACCGACTTCAGTTTACTTCGGACAGGTCGCACGGTGTGTCGTCCAGCGAGAGGCGAGGGCAGAGGTCTGCAACCTTTTCCCATCAAAAGACATGTTTTTCTCACTTTTCACCAAATAACAATCTTCTGGAGCAACAAAAAAACAGAAAACACAAACAGTTTCATCGTCAAAGATCACAGAGCTCAGAAAGTTATTTATGGGGTTTCATTACTACAATTTACAGTTTTAGCTTTTGTAGCCACTTTTAGCAGTTTTAACCTTTTTGGCTGACTGATTCCGCAAGTTTGGTTGTTTGACCCATTTTGACTTTTGGTAATTTATTTTCTCGTCCAGTTATCCATTTAGCCATTTTAACAGTTTGACCTGTTTTGTGCCGTTCTTGACAGTTTCAGACATTTTGGCCACAGGTTTTTTTTCCCTCAATCCTCAATCTAATGTGTTTTTTTTCCGCCTGGTTCTTTGTAGTTTTGGAAGTTCCTTTTTAACCATTTTTGCCAGAAGAGTTGTTTTGAAAACAAGACAAACAAACAAACAAACAAACAGAAATATGAATAAACATATAATAAATAAATAAATAAATAAATAAATAAACAAACAAACAAACAAACAAACAAATAAATAAATAAATAAATAAATAAATAAATAAATAAATAAATAAATAAATAAATAAAATAACATAAAATAAAATAAAATAAAATAACAGGATAAAAATAGCTCTGCATATTTTTCAGAGAGCAAATGCAGAGGAACTAAAGAGCCGCATGTACTGTAGCTCCAGAGCCACAGGTTACTGGCCCCTATATTTTTTTCTATCTTAGCCAAGTTTCTCTCTTCACTCAAATAAATATACTGCAACACTACAGATGTAAGTCTTCAGATGAGATGGAACATTTTTAGTTGCTGAATGGTGCCATGCCTCCACTCACAAATCTAACTCATTCATTGGTGCTTTAGTTTAAACCTAAGACACTCACAAGGTTTTCAAAGCACAGTAATTACATGTGCTGTATTGAAAAATCTATTACCTTCATTTCACTTTAACCTGGAAACAGCTTCATCCCTTCACTGATATTTGCTCCCTCTGCTCCTCCAAATCCAATATGGCAGAACAATAATGCCCCCTCCATGTTTCTCAAAGCAGAGCAACAACTCTGGGTCTTTTTACAGTAGAAGGAGTCTCCTCTCCTCAGAGGTTCATTTCCTTGATCGCTGGTTTAACCTCTGCATTCTCCAAAGTCATTGACACTGTTTAGACTGGGAAGTCTCCTGCTGTGAGGCACAACACCTGGGCTTTGAACCCATGACCTCACATCTGAGCGGTCTCGCTGAAGCCCCCCCCCCCCCAACATAACCCCCCCACCCCTCCCCGCCCCCCAGTCAGCTGGAGGATCAGCTCGGACAGACGGACCCAGAACTCTTCATTTCCTGTTTCGCCTGCAACCAACCTTTCCTCAACTCAACGCACACACACACACACACCCACACACACACACACACACACACACACACACACACACACACACACACACACACACACACACACACACACACACACACACACACACACAGGAAAGCTACCTGTGTTTCAGGTAATATAGTCAACATAACTAAGCTGTGACCTTTACGAGGACAAGCGAGACGTGTTTTCACCGTGTTGTGGATTAAAGGGAAACAGAAAAACGGGAGGCACTTTGCGATAATCTTCCGTTTCACTGCAGATACACCGGAGGAGATTCCAGCCACAGTTTCCAGGTATTTACTCTGCGTTTTCTTAAGATCGCTCTCTCAGACAGAAACGGACGAGACAGCTCTGCGTTGCAGACTCATTACAGGTTAAGTGGAGCAGGTGTTTGTCAGCTCCAGGCAGACCTACGTGGACGAGGCCTTTTCATCTGGGCTACTTCCTCACACATTAGTCTTCAGCCAAATTGCTGCGAGAGGAGGCTTCGCCCAGCCCATCCCTCATCGTCCACCGTGACCTCTCCTCTCCATGCTGCAGGCAGGGCTGGAGATAAAGAAAAGAAGAAGAAGAAGAAGAAGAAGGAAAAAAAAGCAGAAAAACGGCTCAAGGAATCCTAAATATTAGTGGTTGTAAATCAGCCCCCAGTGGCCTATGAATAGCAATTATCTTTCTCACACTAATAAATCCCCCTAGTCACAGATAAGATGGTTTCCTCTTCTCACCTGCAGTAAAAACAGCAAAGTATTGAGCAAGCAAAAATGGGAAGGGTGAAGCAAATAAATGAGGCCTCTTTAGCCGTGGATTACACTCAGAGGAAAAATATATGTCGTCCTTTGTGCCGGTCGCTACATTTCCCATATGAACTGAGAGCGAAACAGCGAACGATCACAGGACTTTAGGAATTCAGATGATATCAAGGAGCGAGCTCCAGCTCTTATCGGCGTCATCAATACCTGCTAAACATGATTCACTTCAGTGCACAGTGACTTTCGGCTGGTAGAACTGCTGAGATTTCCTGAAAATGTCAGCAGGAGCGGGGGAAGTGGAGGCAGCGCGGTGAACGATAGTGAGGTTCTACTTGTCTGATATCAACCTCCTTTGATTTTTATCTGCAGCGGGTCAGCATGGGCGAGGTTTAGCCATTGTGGAGCACTTTCAACTGATTAAACTGACCACCCTTCAACCAGAACATCAAACTAACTTCCCGTCTTCTCTGCAGGGTTCACAGTAACCCTGCAATCTGCTGGGATTTACCAGACTTCACGGTCATCATCTCTATAGGAGAAAAATGCTGCAATCAGTGGCTTTTTTTTCTCCTTCCTTCCTCTATAAGGTGACTGAACCTTCATTCCATGTAAAGACTTAAGTTAACCTCATTAAGCTCGCTCACACACAAGATACATAATTATCCCTGAGAGGATAGCCAGTGCTAATACAAATTAGAAGGATAATTAAGCTACTGAGACTGGCCATTGCATCTCCCAGAGCATTGGACCTGTAGAGCCATTATAGTGAATTAGAGCCTTTGTTTACAGTCACAACAAGAGCCTTTTACCAGTGGCCATGTTTGTCAGAGGACCCATATAACCTGGGTTCAATTCTGCTGCACTTAAGTTAGTTACTTAAAGGGATTAAATTGCCATGAATCTAATATTAAAATGACGATTTTCCAAAAGTCTCCCACTGTGAGTGCCGTCGATTTAAAATCACATTTTTCTTACGAAACATGGGTTTGCTTTGGCTCAGTGTGAAATCTGTGCAGGTACTTTTTGTCACCTACAAAGACAGACAGGCATGGAGTGTAACTTTTTTTTTTTCCCCCTTCAGGGAAACCTGACTGAGGACATTCAACTGTCTGCAGCGAAAGATGAAAGAAAATTGCTCCCAGGAAGGAAATGTTTATGAACCGATGGGTTAAACCTACAAAACCAGTGGAGCTAGTTAAATTTTCTGTCTTTATGTCAAATTTAAGCCCAGCCATAAACAAGGACATTATTATTTATGTATCTTTGTCCATGTAGTTCGGGTTTGCATTTAAGATCTTTTTCATTTTGATATAACTTCCATCCCACATTACTTTTATTTCTGCTGTAAAACATCAATTTAATAAATACAGTTTTCAATATGACAGCTTATGATATTATATTATATTAGCATATGGATTACCACTTGTTGAACAACGCAATCATCTCATACTAATAATCTTATATCTTCAACATTGCTGTGTGTGTGTGTGTGTGTGTGTGTGTGTGTGTGTGTGTGTGTGTGTGTGTGTGTGTGTGTGTGTGCAGTGCAGAAGAGACAGGTTAATGTGAATTCCTTTCTTTCCAGTGTCAGACACAACGACTTCAAACCGTCGCCACCTCGCTGAGAGCTAACAACCCGGAGTTGGTTTGAGAGGAGAGGTGCCTTTGGGCGCTCATAAAAATTCAATCTTAAATGACAATTCACTTGTGAAGTGTGCGATGCATCTGGTCCTCTCTGTAACGAGGATGTTTAGTGCACCAAAACGTCTCCCAGCGACTTCAAAGATACCTTTAAATGCCTCTCCAAGCCAGAGGAAACATTTCTCTCTTCTCCGCTTTTGCAAACTGGAACAATAAATCTGGCTGATTTCTTACATTCCACTTGAGATCATATGATACCAAAACAGGCGAGCAGAGAAGTGAAACTGCTCCAGTGTGTGTACCACAAACATACATGCTAAGTCTGGTCTCTGTGCAGCGCCGTGATTAGATCAGGGCTGAGCGTTTTTGGTGAAAATATGTCAGGAGAAAAAGATAAGTACACACAGCTGGATGCATTTTAGACAGCAATTCCCTTTTGTCATAGGAAGAGCACACACGGTGGAAGGCCCAAATAAAAATGCTGTTGCATTTGAGTGAACCAAAAGCAATTGTGGGGGGGGGGGGAAATTGTTCCACAGACTTCAGCTATGCTCTAAAAAAAAAAAAAAATGCAGCAATCCAGCTTGTGATGTTAGGAAAAGTTTTGTTGGCCTCGGCAGAGGGGAGTGCGAGGAAGAGGAGCACGCCGCTGGTTGTGTGCCAGCTCTGCCTCCTGTGGTTTCACGCATAACAACCTTGCATGTGCACAGCTCTAAAGTAAAGCATTGATTTAAGAGGGTACTTCTTCTTTCCACAGCTTTAGCAAAACAAGCTCCTATGTTTGGATAGACCCTGTAAGCAGCTCACTGACCTGAGCAATGGGTCAGATTAAGTTAGACCCCCACCTCCAACACCGCCGCCCTCCCTCCTCCTCTGCTGGGCCCGGCGCAGAATGAGAAAAAGGGAAAGTGCTCTTCGGGGCAGGCAGGCCTGCCAGCCAGGTCAGGGGAGTTGCTCAGGAAAACAGGAAACTGACAAGAGAGACAAATGATGGGTCTCACCCAAACACCGGCGTTTAACCAGTTCGCCACAAAGGCTGATCATCCATAATTGCTGCAAGAGTCATACTTAAGTCTTTAAATGACGTGAGATTTAATATCAAGAAATGTTTTTTTGTAGTTTTTTTTCTTTTTTTTTTACCCAAAGCAATTACCATGGCTCGGAGTGTTTTCAAAGCTTTCTTCTTCTTTCCACAGTGGTTACACAACCTCAGGAGTGCTCAGGTAAATCTGTCACCACTGGAACAGTCCGGGACAAACCGGGGATATAATAACCTATGAAGGAGCTCTTGCAGTTCATCATAAAACTGGCACACTACCTGTTTTCATCTACAATTAAAAGAAACATTAACCGCGAGTGTATTTTACTGGAAAACCAGAAAGCAAACACTGTGACATGGCAACAGCCCGCGCTGATATTATCTATTAACCCTGCTGAGAGCCGCTCCACAATAAGTTAGTTATATGTTTTCTCTGGACAAGCCGGGGGGAGGACGGTGTGAGTGTGTGTGTGCGTGTGTGTGTGTATGTGTGTGTGTGCGTGTGCATGAGGGGAGTTGCGTTCAGACGAGTGAAGCTGCTTTTGGCCAAAGGCAAGGATAAGCGAGGGGGAGTGGAGGCGGCGGGAGGGACACAGTGGATTGAGTCAGGCAATCAGCGAGTGATCTGAGGTGGTGTTTAGTGGCGCTGTAAGATCTGCTAAACTCGCCCTAATTTCCCCTGTTGTAGGAGATGTGTGAGTGGAGGTGGAAAGGGGCAGGAGGAGGGGAGGGCCTTTGGTCTGTCAGAGTGGAGTTAATCTGAACCTGGGGCAGCACGTTCACTTTTGATGGAGGCCAGAGATAGGAACGCCGGAGCGGAGGAGGAGGAGGAGGGCCGGGAGGATGAAAGATCACCCACACCTGCGAGGGGCTGCCGAAAGTTACAACTCACTCAATGGGGCCATTCTGCTGCTGCTCCATTTGTCAAAGCTGATGGGGCAATAGCGGCGAGAGCTTCACTCTGTTCCTGTTTTCACTGGTGACCCATCATACGGGATAAAGATTACGCTGATTTGTCTTTTCGCCAGTAAATCTTTTCCGAATGCAAACATATTGCATATTTTCAGGGTGAAAAATAATCACAAGAACATGTGTTTGTAAAGAAACTATGACTTAAACCCAACTGTGGTCTGAACACGTTGGCTTCTGTTGTTTAACGGAAAGTCTTGCTACCGGTCATGTAAACTTTATAGTGTCGTTATCTATTGTATTCATGATTTATAAGCTTATTTCAACTTAATAAAATCAAATAGGAGTCAAATGATTGTTGTAGGGTAAATAGCGCTGTACGTAAACAAGAAACTACATATTAGATTACTGATTTTTCCTAAATATTAGCAAACATAAACAAAACCAACCAGAGTCAAAGAAAAATTGGATGATCTGTTTGTTTGTTTTTTTTTTGTTTTTTTTTACATGTTCGAAATCAAACTTCAAATCAAATCAATGGATCCAACCAGTCAACCTCAACTTCTGTTTCCTGCTGATCATTCGCAGGCAATGATCTCTGTGTGCATAAAGCAAAGAATATTCTTCAGTGTTACAAACTAAATGAAATCTAACTGCTTTGTAGGTGAAATATGGAGGACGAGCCTTGGAATGAAATTGGATGAGCTCATTTCATACAATATATGCGCATGTCCCTTACATGCATATTAATCTTTAAAAAAATGTGAAAAACCTACATCTACATGTTATTTTGTGTGTGATGATTAGTTGTTTGCTAATGTCTATTCAGTCATTTTGTTCTCTTACATATAATAAGAAGACGGGAGGCTTTAAATAGTAATCATCCAGGAAGTGCATGAAACACTAGAAGATCTTTGATTTGAAGCAAACAAAGAAAGTTATAGTATAATTTATCACAAGGTACAAAAGGCTCTCTACTTTAGCAACAGTTTTATTTTATCGCCCTACAAACTTAAATCTATCAATGCTGTTGTGAAGAGAAATAAATAACCGAATGTGCTGTACTTCTGCCATGTTTTCACCACAAACTCTACCTGTTGCTTTGTGCACCTGCACGTCAGACACTGACAATTCTAGCAACATGTAAGTTTAGTTTTTTTAATGCACAGAATCAAACATTGTAATTATGATTTAAAACGACAGCGTTGACAACTAAAGTTTACTGTTACTTGCCATTAAACTGACTCTCAAAACAAAGTCTCACATGAGACAATAATACATGTCAGTAGCATCTTTCCTCCAAAGTCCCATATTTAATGCAACCATGGCCTCTTTTTGGTTTCAGGAGGTGTCCGTGTACGAAATCCCCCATAATCCAATTGAGAGAGAAACACGGAGCAGTGCCTCTTGTGGTTTTCTCTCTCTGGTTCATAGATTTTCTTCTATGCTTTATAAAAATTCATCTGCACCATCAGGAGCTTCTGATTAACCCGGATGATTAAAGATCTGCGTTAGTGCAATAAAACGCTAAGCTGCGTCTCCGCAAAGCCGCAATGTCGTAAACAATAATCACAGGCAATTATTTACCGCTGCGAGGATTCAGGGATGAAGTCTGTCGGCTTTAAAAGTTATTGTGGAAATCAATAACTTTGTCAGCGTAAGGCACAGGGCTTATTTTTGAGGAGGCAGGTGCACGATAACTTTGATGAAGTGGAAAAGTTTGTTTTCTCATTAATGTAAGTAACAAGCCAGTCAAAAGCTGCAGGTATCCACTGTTTCATTTGGCCTTTCTGGTCCTCGCCAGGGTAACGCTCCTGTTTCAGCTGGAAGCTCAGGCTGCTTCTCGAGCACATCTGGGGTGTGTGTGTGTGTGTGTGTGTGTGTGTGTGTGTGTGTGTGTGTGTGTGTGTGTGTGTGTGTGTGTGTGTGTGTGTGTGTGTGTGTGTCCCAGCAAGACAGGGTGGAGTTTCAGGCAGAGGTACCTGCTGATAAACTAAAGCAGACGTCGAGGTAAAAGAATCATCAAGGTTTGGTTTCCACCGGCCCCGGGAGCCCCGCTCAGACCAAAGTATCAGCTCAAGTCCGAGAACGAGTGAAATCTGTAAATTATTATCCAGACGAGAGGAACACGCATCTCTCCTCCAGAAAACAAGGCGAGCTCCCAGCTGGGAGAGAAGAAAAGGACTGTGCTCTTACATGCATGTGTTTTAAACCAGTCATGCTAATTGCGCACTCATGTTAACATATTGAGATGTTTTACAAGTGAAACACGCCTGCTTTGACGTTGCTGCTGGACGCATTAGCTTTCAGATCTGTGACGCTGCAAAATGCTCCCCTCTGCCCGGGACCACCGAACTCACCAGTGGAATGTGTGTGCGTGTGTGTGTGTGTGTGTGTGGTTTGGATTTACATGCTTTTGAATCTCACTTGCAAATCAATTTCCATATGTCCGTCTGGACCGCGAGGAGTTTGAGAGTGGATGCGTATGTGCGGTACCGGAATTTTTTCTCTGGTATTCTAATGAGACTCTCTTCAAATACAGACAGAAGAATTACTTGTGCCATATAAAAACAAAGAAAAATTGCTGCGCCTGATGAACGGACTAAAAAAAGGCCTGCGTGTGAGTGTGTGTGTGTGTGTGTGTGTGTGTGTGTGTGTGTGTGTGTGTGTGAGAGAGAGATTTGCAAAATCTATGATTAACCAGAAAACGGATATACTGCAAAAATCCGTGGAACCCTCACGCTAACCCTTAGCGATCAACCGATACTTGCGCAACCGGCTAACCGGATCCATTATTTTCGCAGCTCAATCGGTAGATCGCTAACCCCAACCCTCGCCAAAAAACGCAGGACATGTGCACGTCGTTGGCATTGGGTGGCTCTCGTCGGAAGGATTTGCGAGCAAAAGATGCGGAGTTGAATCTCTGGCAAAGCCAACAGGCCGGGGAATATCCACTCTATAATGGCTTGGTGTTGTGAACAACAAGTGAACCAGCAACTCGTAGATCACGTTTCACACCCAGGGCCAATTAAGGCTGCTTTAAATAACATGAAGAGCTGATGGATCTGCCTTAACCCTTAACACCACAGCCGTGGAAATAGGAGCGCTTGTGGCCCCGCTGTTTAGCAGCGTGTGGCCAACAGCGGTCATACCCCAGACAGTCTTGGACTGAGAAATAATGGGCACATCTTTACACCCTCTGGCCCTTTACACCTGAAAGCCATGTCTTCCACTCTAAAAGTGGGTGAAGTGGCGGTGTTGGCAAGAAACAGCGTAACAAAAAAAAAAAGAAAAAAAATCACCTGTGAGAGCCAGCTCTTTAGTCCCCCCCCCCCCCCCTCTTTCTTTCTGAAGGAGGCACCTATTCCGTTGTGATTGTGAACAGCTAACTGGTGATGCTGGGTGTGAGAAAGTGTTGCTGGGATATTTCGCCACATGAAGGCAAGACCAATTGTGTTGTGCAGCGCCGTCTCTGCAGGGATTAGTGGTGCCATTAAGTGGCGATGGGTTGCGGTGGGGGGGCCGCATCCCCTGCTCCCTCATTAAATCGCCGGCAGCTGCCCTTTATCACAGCTCTCCTCTGCCACCGTACTGTACCATCAGCACCCTCACAGCACCCGCCGTGCCAGCCTCGGACCCCTTGGCCTTCATGAAATCTCTTTTAGTAGCTTTAAGAAACTTTAATTACAGGCTGTTGTAAAGACCACTGGGCTGGGCTTCTTCTTCCCCTGCTGTGGTTTCCATGCATATTTATCTTTAGGGTAATAAATCTCTGCGTTGAATGAAGAAAACTGGATGTTTTGGTGACAAAAATAGAGACGATGGTATAATTAAAGCAGGAGAAATCAAGGTTGAATATGAGTAACAGTTCAAATATTTCCAACCTCAGTGTATTTATAGATGTTGAGCAACCTGAAATGTTCTTATCCTCTATTTCTCTTGCTACACATAATTTATTTAGTCTGGGATGTTATCTGGTGCTGGATGGTGACTAACCACACAGCAGGTGATGTGTGAACACGCAGACCGGGATCGATTTGTTCTGTTCAACGCAAGAACAGCCGTTTCTCTTACGCAAACCTTGCGCTTCTTCTTCTTCTTCTTCTTCTTTTTTTTTTAATCCACTGCAAATATTAATCCATCGACTTCTGCTTTGAGTGAAGGAGAAACAAAGGAGCGAGCTCATTGCGTGGAGTTGTGGGCGCACGCCAGACACTTGAATTTATGTAAAGCTATCAAAAGGGATCCATAAATATTCCCGGGGAACTGAACACCTTTTGAACAAGAGGAGACACGGGTGTGTTCAAACGCCACCCAGAATGCAATGCCCGAGGCTGAGACCAGTCGCAGGGGCAGATACTTGGGGGGGGGGGGGTCACTGGGTGGAACAAGCAATAATGAGAAGCTCTACATCTCCTCTGAATACTCCCACTTTTCTGAAGTTTGTCATTTCCTAAAGGCATGATTCATTCCTTAAAGTCTGAGCTGAATGTGATTTGAGTCATTGTGGACATGATGAAAAAGACAGATACCCTCTGTCTGTACCTGAAGCCGCCGCGTCAACGTTTCCACTGCGCCGTAAAAGAAAAATAAAGCATAATGACAGCCATTAGAAAAACCTTCGGCACCAGAGCTTCCAAGTGCTGCTTATGTTGACAGAACGCAGCGATTAAAGTAATGTCAATTAGCTGCTCTGCCTTTAGCATAAACATTTTAAAACTATGATCTCTTTCAGTGGTTTTCAGTTTGGGAGGATGAGTCCCTGATCACACAGTTTAAACCACACTGGCCACTCTCTTGCCACACACGCTTTGGCTCATGCCAAGTAGTACTTCATGAATGGACTTTGTCATGTTTTTCACGTTATAAGATAGTTTTCTCAATGGCTGCCACTGTCCATAGAGAATAAAAAGCACAACTCTTCTTGCGCCTTCAATTATAAATCTCAGACAAGTCTTTGTATAAAATGTGCCACGAAAGAGCTGATGCCTATGGTTTTACAGTAAAGCTCATTTCACAATTTGAATTTGTCTCTGACAGGTACAATAAACTCTATCAGTGTGTATTTCAATAAAAAATAAATAAATCTGTAGTTTTATTTGGGGGTGCACTGATACAGACTGTGGCTGCATGGTGGTGCAGGGGTCAGCATCCTTGCCACTTGACGCTCAACCGGCTGAGCGCTGCTCTGTCTGGCTGCTACCGTTGGGTCAATTCACAATGGAATTTCCCCTCTAGGGATTAATACAGTGCAATTGAAAAAAAAAAAAAGTCTGATACTGTGCAGAGTATTCATAGTCATGAAAGATCCTAGATATGTATCTGGGATGACGTCATGTGTTGGTAACGTCAGATCTCCTGCTGCACTGTGTGAGGGCGGCAAAGCCCCTCCATTTCAACCACAGGAACCAAAGTCAAACGTAGGCTCTGTCCACACCAGCCGAAACAATCCCCCCCCCTGGTGTTCTTAAAAACAAATTCCCTCCACACGTCACTGTGAATACAGCTCAACATGATGTAGTATGTATGCCAGGCCTTTGGGTGGCGCTGTAACTCACCAAATATACCAAAAACACAGAAGAAAACAGAGAATACCACGGCTCCTCCTCATACTCCAGAAATCCAACATATCACCTTATTAAACCTTCTACCATCTCTAGCTTCTGAAGATCGAGATCATGGCCGCCGCCATTGTTGTTGTTAAGAAAAAAGCATTTTCGGTGCTCTAAAATACTACGTCGTGTGGATGATCAGCCAAAAATGACGTGTTTACACAAAACCGTGTTATGTCGACAGGCTACATTCCCACCCCCCCCAAAAAAAGGTTCAGAAACTTTGGGAAATCTTCTGCAATGCAAAAACTAAAAATCTGATTTGAATCATCACATTTTCCCACTAAAAGACAAGAAACAATCCACTGTGTTTCTGCCTGTTTTTTGGGGGGATCAGTCTTCCAACACGTCTCATTTCCAGTGTTTGTGTCCATTAACCTGTTTACAATAAAGCACAGGTTGAGTGGAAGGATCTCCATTGCATTCGTCAAACTATCGTGTCTCAAAATCTATTGTTTTCCCCTTCGCCACCTGCCTGCAGACTTCAGACTGCAGTTAGAAACACATGGCAGTGGACCTTTTCGGTTGGTTGAAGAGAAGTACAGAGAAGTAACAAGACTTTCTCTAAAACAACGACAACAAACCCTTTCTGTCATATTGTTGTCATCATTTTGTACTGAAAGCCTTGCAAATTACTTTTACAGTATCTGATTCTCTAAAGACACACACAAAAAAAAACCTGAAGACATTTTAGCTTTACACAGTGAGTTCAGCTGCCTCGTATCGGCCCCCGAGGCAATGAGGCCCGGCCGAGGATTCAGAAATACAATCATACACTCCTGGATCTGGGGAAATTAGAGTTTCACTTAAATATAAGCATTTACAGGTGGTAAATATCCTGTTGGATTTTATGAATGTAGAAGTATTAAGTATTACACCCACAGGCTGCAGACAAGCACACACGCACACATTTGTGCTGCAGGTGATTTAGTATTCAATATTAAGCAATTCAGATGTATCATTTTTTTGGGGGGGGATAATCTATTACGTCTTGAAACAAACACAATTTCACTGATATGCCATCTGAACATATAAACAGTAATATGCCATGTACGGCAATCAGCAACCCAACTGGTGGATAAACAACTAAAATCTCTAACCTATGTCAATCTCTGATATCAGCACCATGGAATATGAGTCTAATTTCAAGGTAATTAAGATGATCTCTTTCCCATTTATTTTTTCAATTTACGTGCCTGTTCAGTAATATCTTTTTCCATATATCACCCCTGGAAATATTTAAATCAAATTTGTATCCCTTGAATCGGGTATATCACAAACCTGATTGCATCTGCAGATCCACATATTTTCTGGGGTTTGACTTTAGTCATGCTTTGCGTAATTACATGGCAGGGGACGGCGGCAACACTCGAGACAATGGAATTACTCCCACGTCGGCCCAAAGTAATCGTCCAACCGCAGCGTCAAAGTTTGTCGTGCCGCCTGAAGTTTGTGGCTCTTTCATTGCAGCGGAACAGAGATTGTAAAGATGATAGATGCCACTCAGGTCCCTCCAATTTGTCACTGAGTGCTTTGCCATTACCTGGAGAGCTGCTGTAGTTAAAAGAGAATAGCAGCCATAATGGAGATCTCTATCCGAGGTTGCATATCTGATCGAAGGGCTTTAAAGATCAAACAGTCAAGCAAACATTTGGCATTCCTCGCAGAGTTGCCTTTGATGCTGCGGACCGCCTCTCTTCAAAGGTGTTGTCTTCATACCACCATGAAGATGTAAACATTATTGCTGATAATCCATTCGGTCATATTTGGATTGCTTTCAGGACGGACACATATTCATTTTACACTGAATATAACCAACATTACTGACCGATTGTTACATTGTTTAAACAGGGAAATACAAAGTGAATGAAGAGATGTTGGTGTTTCAAAGTACTCACTAAAAATTACATACTTCAGTTGTTTAAGAAAAAAAAAAGGTATTTTCAGACACTATAGTTGCCCAGCAATTTCATCTCAGCTTTATTATTTGCTCATTTATCTCCACATATGAAATATACACTTAAACCCACATCACCGGCAGTTAAATCAAACAAGTCTGTTCATATTGTAGAAAACTCTATATTGCTTCCTGACTTCTATATTTGGATTCATCCATCGTTTGAAGAGCCATTGGATAATCCACATTCATCACCTGCAGCGAACAGCAGTGTGCAGGTTTCACATATTTTGCTCGACGAACTATTGAACCTTCTAAACCAACAGTCACATTTGTCTCAGGAGCCGGTTACACGACTACAAAGTGTTTCTGTAGCATCCCAATAGACGCATGAGCTCATTTTACATATAAAAGGTAAACATCCCTTTTAGCATTAAAAACTCACTTTTGTTAAAATGAGATTTATCAATTGGGAGGTTTTTTTTTTCTTCCATTTTGCAAGTAAAGCATGTAAAGAAATGAAACAATTGCAATACTTTACATTTGACTGGAAACAGGTCTTATCCTTGACTTGCATCACCTTGATTCCGTTCAGATGGATGCAGCTGTTATCTGGCAAATGATGTCTGAAATGTAGAGAATATTAATGACGACTCTAACGCATGCCCAATCACTTCCCGAGAAAAAATTATAGAGGATTATTTCTGAAAGGCTGAAAAACACGCCGCTTATTAAATCATCCCCCCCCTCCCCTCCTTCTTCATGCTTTTCATGGGTGGTCAACAGTAATCAGTTTACCGTCTGGCTCTTTCAGGGTGTTAAGACATCCACTGTTCATTTGCACAAACAGTATGATAGTTTCGAGCACTCATTTAAATTAATCCCCCTTAAAGTTTTGTGCAGCCCTTCTTGAAAAAAAAAAAAAGAAAAATGAAAAAACTAAACCACCCACTTTTAATCTGAAACCTGTTTTTTGTTTAAAAAAAAAGAAGAGGATTTGCTCATAATTCTTATTGCCTGCACCCCCCCCCCCCATTTGCACAAGACACATCTGCACCTCTCTGCGCACAGACACGCACACACACACACACACACACACACACACACACACACACACACACACACACACACACACACACACACATACACACAAACACACGCACACACACACACACACACTGTATAATTTATAAAGCCTAAGCTCTTTCAATACTCCAAAATGCCAGATAAACTTTTCTCATTTGCTCCTAATTTGGTCACGCAAGATAATGCCAACATCTGAAGGCTTTTTAAACTGCTTTTTAAAATGCATTCCTGAAAGGAGCTGGCACCAGCACCTCTGCACCTTGTCAGCTCCAATAATTATTTCCAATCCGGAGCTAGCCCTTAATGTGCTGATTAATCCAGCCTTCTCCTTGCTGTGAGATGCATTCAACTCCATTAATTTTTCAAAAAGGCCTCACTCTCTTTTGCTGGGAGCCCTGCAGATGTCAGGGCTATGGCAGAGAAAGCCATTAGAAGTTAACACCTCCCACTCCCCTGAGACTGGCATGGACTTTCCCCTCCCTCATGCTAATGCCAAGCAGCCGCATTAAGGACGTCAGCTGCCAAGCCTGGCATCCCCTGAACTTGGACATCAGCATCTAATCACCACCACCCCACCCCGCAAGAGAAAACAGCTCTAATAGGAGTGGTTTTCAAGAAGAAAAAGAAAAGAAAAAAGGAGAGAGAGAGAGAAAAAAAAAACCTAATGAGAAAGGAGGCTGTGACGCGTCAGCAACCACGCTTTCGCTTTCTGCGAAAATTCAGGATTTGAGGAGATTCTCATGTCGTGTGTCAGTGTTCTTATCCAGACTCCTCAGCTCAGAGATTCCCAGCCAGGTTTCAAATCAGACTCTGTGCAAATGTCCTCTAAGGAACAACTCAGTGTGTTCGAATTCAAAGCGATTTGAAATCTGTGCTCCAGCCTCCTCTCACTCTGGAGCTTTGTGAGGCTTTCCCCCCCTTATGCAGACTGGTTACAAGCTGTCTCAATTGAGGAAATCCCCCCCCCTTCAACCAGCTTTTATCTGCCGATAGGTAGGTGAATGGTGGAAATTAGGATTCCTGGAGAGACTTTGGATGGAGAGAATAGAAACAAAGACTTCCCCATGTCGGGAACCGATGTCTCTTTTTCCACTGCTTTTCCCTTTCATCCCAAGGGCTCCTGTCAGACAGAGGGAAGGAGAGCGAGAGCACATATAATACCTTTTAAGAGGCTGCCAGTTCTCTCCCATGCGATAAGCTCTGCTCGAATCACAATGGAGTTTCGGGACCCTGCAGTCACCTCACTGCAGGCCTGAGAACACACTCCAGCATACACATCAACATCGATATGCCAGCTGCATTGAAATATGGCACTGTGGCTAATTATACATACAATATTGTGTCCATCCGAAAGGAAAGGCTCTCTTTTCTGCTCTCCAAGACCATCTTCACAGTCCCACTGTTTGCCTCTTAGGTGGTGATATAGCAAAGAAACATTTTAACTTCAGCACTCAAGCGCTCCATCATTTGTGTACACCGCAATGCTGCAGGTTGTCAATATGGACGCGTATACCTCCGCTCAACAGTGGAGATACTATGTATACAGTACTTTGTATACAATCCCTACCGCAAAGTATTCATAAATCTGTATAAACAGAGGCAGTGTCAAAATCCCAGCCCTTTTGAATGTTAATGAAACGGAGGTGTTAGGATGTCAGAAATCTGTCCAATAATGATAACAGTACAACTCCTGTTTACACTGAGCACGCTCCAGCTCCCAAAACCCAAAGTGCAGCCTCATTTACGTGCTAATGTGGGGAGGCAGATAAAGGACGGAGGAGCGATCACATGCCCTGTCAGAGAGTCACCCTTTGAACCATCCCTCATGCCGGTGAAGAGGGGGGAAATTAAAGAGCCTCAGCAGGTTTACCACCTTTCAAACACAACTCACCCTCCACTCAAGTCCTCATGTTTGTGACAGAGAGCAAAATAACCGTGCATGAGTTCCGGTAATACAAGGACACACAAACACACACACACACACACACACACACACACACACACACACACACACACACACACACACACACACACACACACACACACACACACACACACACACACACACACACACACACACACACACACACACACACACACACACACACACACGCAGTGTGTTTTTTTTTTTTCTGTACAGGAGATTTTCTCTGACAATTAATCCACATGATTGTTTGGTTGGAACAGAATTAGGATGAGGTTGATGTAATGTACATGACAGAGCCAGACACAGCCATACTCTGAATGAGGCATTTGATATACAGCGCTATATTAAATTCCTCCAAACATGAAACAGGAATTAAAAGTTAGATAGTTTGACAGTTGTTGTTTTTTAATTACTACACTGACATTTGAAGTGGTAGGATGCATCTATAACACAAAGATCACACCTGCATCTAGATGTTTTTAACATCTTTCAATGGTCTTTTTTTCTTCATCAGCCCTTTAATTGTGAGGAAGTTGGACCTCGGTGCCTGAAACGTTGACGGTACATCTTATAGCGGCCTCTAGTGGCTGTGGTGTTTAGGAATTAAGCAATGTTGCAAAACAGAACATGATGCACAATCAGGGGCAAATGATGGGACTGAGGAAAACAAAACAAATACTCAGATTTCCTGCCACAATCCAAAACCATGTCCTTGAGGTTAATTGGTCATTCTGAAATCGTTTGTGTGTGTGTGTGTGTGTGTGTGTGTGTGTGTGTGTGTGTGTGTGTGTGTGTGTGTGTGTGTGTGTGTGTGTGTGTGTGTGTGTGTGTGTGTGTGTGTGTGTGTGTGTGTGTGTGTGTGTGTGTGTGTGTGTGTGTGTGTGTGTGTGTGTGTTTCTCTGTCTTTGCCCTGTGATGGACTGGTGACCTGTCCAGTGTGTGTTCACCCTGTGCAGTCAGCTGAGATTGACTCCAGACCTCAACTGGCAAAGCGCTATAGCGGACGTATGCAATATATGTATGTATGACTCAGATCAAAGCATTTTTTAATGAAAGGTGCTACACTTTATAATTAACCCACAGAGAATGATCACCATTCCACTGCAGGGTCTTTTTACATGCTTCACCAACTGCTTCAGCTTTATACCTTCATGAATACAAACTGCTTGCATCACTTCCAACAGAATAAGACGTCACTTAAAAGACGAATGACTGTATGCAGGTGAGCATGGTTGAGTTCGTTCACAAGATTTTTAGTTATACAGTAAAAAAACAACAACTGCTTGTTGACATTCAACGAGTAAGAGAAAGACAAAACTCCATTTAAATACCGATACTTCTTTTTTTCTTTCCAACATCATTTTATTCAATTCCCTCCCAATTTTATTGACTAAAGCTGGTAGTGTAGCGTTTTACACACTCTAAAGTGAAAAGCTAAACATAATTAACAGTGGGTTGCTCAAACTTTCCTTTGATTGTCCACAGAGGACAATAAAACTAGAGGAAGAAAAACCAACATTATTTACTTGTAGCCCGAGACTTGGAGAATCTTCTTTAATGAGAAAGCGTCTGCATCATGTAATGGTACACTATGATGGTGTCAGTGTTTCCATCTCTGTCCAATATAAAGTCGTCTGTTATGTCTTGAGGTCACAGAGATGAAACATTAACACCATAATGAAGAAATACATTGTGATTATTATCGGAACGTCAATTCTTGGTGATCCTACCAGGGCGGCTCCAGATGAGTAAACCCCGCCCACACGGTGCCTCACAGGATGTTTTAAACAAATGAACGACCGGCCAAAACTTTATGAGCCTGATCTGTTTCGGGGTGAGAGGAGGTAACAGGGTGGGAGGGGCTCAGTCCTCGCGTGGCGTTGAGGTGCACTGCAGCCTTGAACAAACAGACCTCAGTGCGCTCCACAAGCGTGCACTCGCCACCCCTTCCCGCCACAGCCGCCCGGCTGATGAGAGCAGCCGGCACGGCCACATTAGAAGTGCTGCATTAACCGTTCCCACATGCGGCTGAAATTTAAAGTAATGCACCTGTAATTTTTCCTCACGTTGTTAATATTTTACGAGCGGGTTTAAGGTCTGTGTTACTGAGTGTAAAAGGCTCAGACGGGCCTGCGGTCACAGCTTGGTACTTCTGTTCAGCATTCATTCACACCTGCTTACAGTTTCACAGAGCCTGTCTGCTCTAACTTGTAGGTGATTGTGTAATGTGTTCACACAATTCATAATAACACCCACATAAAAGCACACAGTCCAACTCAGAGGTCATTTCACGGTGTAATAATTTTCCATCCGTCTGATTTAGTTGGTGTAAGAAGAACTGGGACAATGTATGGCAGAGTGAAAATATCCTTTACATCCAAAAGACATTGTGTTTTCAGTTTCCGGTGCATGTTTGCTGTAATACAATACAACAAGGTTTTTCTTTTTTTTTCTTTTTTCTTTTGTAACGAGGTTCTCAAAAAGAAAATGCCCACATGGCAAGATGAAGGTCTGATCTGGAAGATGCCGGTTCCTTTTCCTGCGATTCCTGGAAACGGATCAGTCTCAGAGCCGCATCGACGTTGAATAAAATTTCAGTGTAATTATTCAGGGGAGATTTGGAACAGTGGAACATTTAGGCCTTTATCCCGTGTATTATGCAGGGAATTAACAGCTCGAGAGCTATCTGCATTTGGCAAGAGGACCACAGTAAATACCCCCAAATGGATGAACCAGACAACCTAGAATCTGGCTAAATACAATCATTAAACTTGCCGGCGTTTTCATTAACTTTTGGTGGCTGCTGTGTTTCTCCAGTACGGCGTCGTTCCCCTGGGAGGCTGTGCTGGACGATCTGAAGGCGGCAGGCGTCGTGCTGCTGATGTTACAACGGCAACCACACATTGTTGTGAAAAACGTGCAGGGATTTTGCTGCACCTATTTAATTATTTTTTTTTATAAAACATTGAGACAACAACAACAACAACAACAACAACAACAAACGGGCCTCCGATGGCTGGAGTTCAGGGAGGGGGCAGATTGCTGAAGAATTACTGTGAGTGGTGGATCGGCATTGCAGGAATTTTTTAATTTCCTGTTACTCAATAATTCAGCTCTAGTTAGCTCCTTGGACAACATCCTGCGCTGTACCTTGTCTGATCAGCTCAATCCATTGGACAGATGCAGAGGAAACACACTTTAATCCTTTATCATTGCCCCGTGAGTCCACGACATGGTGGCCTTGTGCGACTGGCACGGCCGCTCCGACCCTGGATGCAGGTTGTTTGCGGGGCGTCCGGACCGCGCGGTCGGGTCCCGGCGACGTCATACCGGGACCCCAACCTTGGCCTCCTTCACCTGCTAGACAAGTGATTATTTTATCCTCTGGGCTTTTTCTGAGCTCACGGTGATAAACTGAAACGATTCGGCCGTCTTTTACGGGGGAAATAAAGAAAACAGTCCGATGAGAAGCAGAACGAAGCGAGCAGTAAGTGCTTTACAGTGGGGGCGTCGACTTCCAGGCCTCCGGGGCTGAGGAGCTGCTCTTCTGGTGGGGATCTTCCCCTCCTTAACCTCCACCTCGCCGCCCTCCCCACTTGCGTACTCATCATGACTTTTCAGGGTCAAATAAATCACCTGCCATTGCAGGTGCTGACCTGTTGTTTATTAGTAAATGTCTAAAGGACAAGCTCTGAGAGGGGGAGGAGTCGAGTGAGAGGTAGTCAAGGGGTTAAAGCACTAGTCTCAGGTCTTAAGGTTGATTTAGCAGCCCCTCTGGGAGGCTGCTGCACTACCCTGAAGAAATGAATGCCAATAAAGCCTGCAGTGACTGATGTTTGAAAGCGTCTTAATTGTCTTGTTAAAAAGAGAGACTTTGGTATGTAGGAAGAAAATGTGCTTGTGGTGCTGTGAGCTTTTATAACAGAAGCAAATGACAGATTTTGAAAACATTACAGCAGAGAAATGCAGCACTTACAGAACTAAAACAAAACAAAACAACAACAAAAAAAAGATCTGCTTCATGTCTGAATATATGAAAGAGGAGTTTCTCCTCGAGGGTTTATGATTGCCTCAAAAACCAGACGGATAAACTAAAACCTTTGTGCTTTTTTGGGGGAGAAAAACTAAAAATGACAATGAGGATCTGCAGACTTGTCACCCGCCAATATTCTAATAAGAAACTATTCCAGACCATTTACCCCTGTGTTGTTTGTTTAAACAGTGCAGGATTATGAGGGGGATTATTTGATGAGAACGTCGACTGTCAGAAATGACAGACACAGATGAGAAGGCGCAAAATTACTTCCATCATTGCCTCATAACTGAAACAATACAAGAGTTAAAAAGTCTAACCTTTGAGCGGAGCCAGGCTTGACAGCAGAACCTGATCTTCAGCTGTCTAATAAATCGCACTATTGTCTCTCCACTCTTGACTTAGCCTCCTGAAGCATGCGAGCCTGAAAGACACCAAAGCACCCGAGGCCTTAGCAAAACACCATCCAACAATGACTGGCACCATGCACCCAAAGGTAAGTCAACCTTAAAATTTTTAAATTAAAATAATGATTGTCTAAACATTTATACACTCGATTTCTGTGTACATATGCTTTTGTCTAGACGGAGCGTTTGCCGTAAAGCTGGCAAAACAATATTAGCCTGCGAGAGCGGCGCAAAATATCGGTATCAAATGATGTCATCTGCCCATGTAATGTAAAGCTGAGATTGAACTCGATCAATTAGGATTTGCAGTGGAGCAGAAAATAGCTTATGACAGAGCTAAGGTGGAGGAATGTATGAAGGAAAATAAACTTTTCCTCTCGAGCACACTCCACCTTTGCAGATGCAGTCACATTGCATGCGTCCACACATTTCCTGTGGGAAATGTGACGCAGGTCTTCTTCATGTTTGACTTCTTGCAAATACATAATATTAATAGACCAACCGTTTCACATGACATTTTTTTTTGCAGCAATGCTTACCGCTGGATCAATCAATTGCTGGAAATGCTCTGTGAAAAGAGTAAATATAAGCCTCTTAACCCCCGTTGCAACTTCATTTGGTGTCGTTCCACGTCAATGTAACACACAACAACTCTCTGACACCCTCCATTAGTTTGATCTGTCTTACGGATGTTGGATAATTTCCGGAATTTGCTCCATTTACTGAGGTGTTTCAACAGTTTTGGCCTCAGCAGATCCTCTCGGGTTGTTACTCATTAACCAGGGACTACCGCAGCATGTCCAAGTTACGCTACAAGATGCATCACTGTTGATGTTAACAGCTGAGTTTTTCTGTTTCCCTCAAACGTGTTACATCTGCCACTGCAGGAAATATAAAATGTGTTGCTTTTTGGCATTGCATTCCTACTACAGTGGCAAACCTTAATGAAGTTTGGTCTCCTGGTAAAAGGGTAAAAACAGAAATGAATTCAATCGACAGACAAGCAGTCCTAAACATCGTGGTTAATGGGGGGGGGGGGGGGGGGGTGCCTAACTTTGCTTATTCCCATGTGCTGCGTCATTTCTTTCACACCTTGTAAAAATGTACTTGAAAGAGTAGTTTGATTAAAAATGTAAGAACTGACGCAAAGCAGACATTACCTTGCGAGTCTTTGTTGTTGGACCGAAATGTTTGTCTCCATCTGACAAAGTGGTGAAGAAGGAAACAAACTTAATACAAGAAGTAAAAAAAAAAAAAAAAAAAAAAAAAAAAAAAAGTAGTTTAATTTACACTGACAGCGTAATTTACTGTAAGCTGAGGCTGAAGCGGAGACACAGTCTGTGCTCCACAATCTGCGAGCAAAATCATTTACTGCCACATCAGTGAACCTGTAAAGTAGATTTTTTTTTTTTTCACAGCCTATAATTTGTAGCAGATATTATCAGTGTGGATATCGGTACGTCAGAGCCAGTTAAACGATGAATCAGTTAAAATGACTTATTACCTGCTCAATCTGGCTTATCGCCTTGATCTGCTTTCAAAAGCTCCGTCTTTAACAGAAAACTTCCTCTCGGTGAGCAAGTCTGAGCGGCGGGTCACTCACGGTGACAGCTCCGATCACGCTTGCCATTGGGCAGGTAGGCTGAGAGCTCACGCCGTGACAGGCAGGTGTAATAAGCCAGGGAGTGGAGATGTCACCCGCGGGCGCGGCCCGGGGCGAAACCGCGGCGAGTGAGCGTCTGAGGATTCCTCGCCGATAATGTAACTCTTTGTTCCAGTCGTCATGCAGAAACGGGAAATATGTTCATGCTTGACGTGTTCTTGTAATACCGGGGTAATGAGTGTCAGGAAGCGATGGCCTTTCCAAATACCTTTTGGCATTGTGCGGGACTCCGGTGTCAAAACCACAATCCCAACGCAGGTGAAGCTCCGACCGTTCCTCTGAAGACCATGTGGTTTATGTCGTGTGAGTGCTTTGAAGAGGCAGAAACACTAACACTACTTATTAATCGCTTCCACATCGGTGCTTTGTTTCATGGAGAGATATTAGCTGTCTGTCAAGGGAACTAAGTAAACTTCGTGTTCTTATGTTTTATTGCGTGCGGACCGTTACACATCCAGCTGTTCTCCAGCAGCTTATTTAAAGTCACTCAAGTACACGTGAGTGATTCAATGACTCCTTTTTTGAACAATTAGATAAAACATGTCAAACAGCGAGTGCCTCACCAAGACACAAACTCATCTCCCTATTTTGCTTCTTTTTTTTTTCCCATTTACTCTATTTAAGGGGAGGCGGAGAACTCTCCACAATGCTAAATGCTCTTAATCCTTGCCCCGGGCCTCAGACAACAGAAATACAAATTTGCAGCTGCCTTAATTACCAGCTTTCAAAAACAAACAATAAATCTGCCTTAGATAGAGATGCTGGTGGAAAACAAACAACCTCTGGGCTTGTAGACGGTTATAACCATATTCTGATGTCGTGGAGAGATTAGCATAAAAACCCCCATGTATTGTGGAAATTGCCGACGAAGGGATTGTGACACTTTAAAATGGTACTTTTCTCAAAGTTAATTACTTCTGGCTTCTTGGAGCGCCAGTACAATAACAGCACCAACTCTTAGATTGTGCGGAGATACATCTCCGCCGCTGGAACAAGGTGTGTCTGTTTAATGCCAGTACAAAGATGGGCTCTGTTCTGTCCTGACCACCCGGGCACCGGAGCCCAGCTTTTGAGGTTTTGATGATATTTTATGAGTCCTAATTGTGACTGACCCGGGCCCGCAACTGTGGCTTCATTTCATCAGAGGGAAGACGAGTCCGGGTCCTCCTTGCTTTCCCGGGGCACCTCGGCTCGGCGGGACGGTGCGGGACACGTCTCAAGTTCATCGTCCCCTTGGGTGGTATGGCTCTCAGCTTACCTCCACCTGTCCGCCCGGGCCGGCTTCTCCCTTCACCCCTCGCCCTGCAGCTTCACTCGGAGGCTACTTAACATACCCCACTCAGCTCCTTTTACAGCTCTTTAACAAAACTCTGACATTGTTTACCAACACTGGAGCAAGAAGGACACGGCTTCCAAGTCACGTTTAACGGCAGGAAGGACACCAGTGGTGGTGTAACGTCAACCACAGTAATGCAAAATGTCATTTATTTAATGGTAAACATTGTCCACTATCGATATGTTAACGCTTGTGTCTATAGAATTTGGATTTAAAGAACCGGGTCTGCATTGTGGATGAACTTCTATTTTTTCAAGAGCAGATGGAAACGTGTTGGAACACAACTACCTGTCTCCAAAACAAGCTCAATAAAGCTTTTGGCCACAAAGAGGAACATATTTTACCTTCTTATAGAGTTGGAGTTTTATTATTATATTACCTTATATTGGGTTTGACCTAGTTTTGCTATTTATATTTAATATGTAGGTTTTTCATGCATTGTCTCATATATATATTGTTGGAATTAATTTACCCTTTATTGGAGAAGTAACCATGTTTGGTAAGTTTTTATTTGCTTTACAACAAAACCTGAAACAAATTATTATTATACATTGATGAAAATAGCATAAATACATGATTATTTTTGAGAACGGAGTGTTTCTAACTAGACAGGAACCCAAAGCTTTCAGTAAGTAATGTTTAGTGTATTTTTTTTTGCAAATGGTACAATATGCACTCGGAACAGTAGCCAATCATCTACAGAAATCCAGGAAAAAAAAAGATTCCGAGACATTTCACAATAGCAATTGAGAAATATCTGTGAACTTTAGTCAGTTTTGCTTTTTTAACACGTGTAATAGCACAAAGGGTGTTTTTACAGTGACCTTTACGTATTAAGGATTATTAAGGGTAACATCTGGGGTGGAGTATTGCAATAAATGTCCCTTAAAAAGGTCAACGCAGTAAAACAACTTTTTTTTTTCCCAAAGAAAATGATTGTAGCAAAGACTGTTCAGGAAGCAAAGTATTATGAAAGTACACCCATTCTAATATATATACAAAAAAAAAATGTAATAACATATAGATGAATAAATGCTTAATAATCTGTGTGGTTTTCCATGTAAAAGTTGTTGAAATGATTTTCAGTGTGCGTCTCAGTGCTGTATTTTACTGCACATTTTTAACAAGATCACAATAAGACAAATGTGGTGTACAGGATAGTTAAGCAATGTCCCCGAACAGGAACCCACTTTAAACTGCACACACAAATTCAAATATTGGTGCAGAAGGAGGGAACAATAAGAAGGTTTTTTTCACCCTGAAGTCCGGTGGCTGTTGCTCTCTTTAGGTAGTAACATAAGAATGTGAGTCTAACCCTTTATTAAACTGCAGATTCCTCATTGTTTTCGTAACCCCGACGTGACTCCACAGTCACATTTGTTCTCTGGGCCTCCGTACAGCAGAAAATGGCCGCTGCATGACCAGATCCGCTTTGATGCAATAATGAAAACAAATGAGTGTAACATGATAATATATTGAGGAGTGCCGCAGTTTCAAAGCTGACGTTGCAGGGAATTGAGGTGCAACCAGGGAAACACTAAGCTATGTTTGTCATCACTTTGGACATTGTCTCTAGCACAAATTATTTCCTCCAGTTCACTTCAGAGTATTAGTCTTCTTCGGGGTTCAATTAATCAAAGGAAGCACAGTTCCATATGCCTCTGCAGGGCAACTTTGACTGACCCCGGCATCACTAAGGACTCACAGCCATACTTCTTGGCCTCTTTATTTTTTTCCAGGACTACAAGTCACTGCAATATACTCTAAATAAACACTGAGAAACCTGCAAATCACGTTGGAAAAATACCATTTGAAAAAATAAAACATTTTAAAGATCCCTGTTGTTGCTTGAATAAAACCCCCCCTGGAAACGATGACTGTTATGTTGCTCTAAATGGGGAATTAAGACTTGACCCAATTTATCATGTGTGAATTGAGTTATGGCAGCTTATCGCCTGTATTTTCATAAACATAATTTTATCTTTATAGGCTGGGTATTACCTGCGATTTAGGCAAACTGCAAGTTATTTTCTACAAGCTCACCTGTTGTTCTCATAGGGAAATCAATGCCTCTCTCTGGCAGTATAATAACATTCCCGCTGGAGAGTAACAGCTTAATTCACTCTTATCACTTTTGGTTGTCTGGCTTCCAGTCAAGCTGGGGTCCAAGAGGTGAAATGAGTTTGGCAACCTCAACTCCAGGCGCGACAAGAGAACACACATCATGGTACAGTTAGTGGGAAAAGAGAGGGAAAATTGCCTGCATAAGCAGGAAAGATAGAGTTTCATCGTCATCCCACTAAAAACGCACACTCGTCTTTGGCAGACTTCAAACACTTAATCGGCAATCATTTTTCAATGAGCCCCAGAGGAGCACATTTTAGTGCTCCACCAAACAGTCTGCTGCTTTGTGCTCTCTAATCCCTCACGGTTATGCATCATGGGGAGCCAGTGGTCGTTCTTTCGGCGGAGGTTCACCCCCACCTCCAGACAGGCAGACAGAAGGACAGACAGACGGACGGACCCGCAGCACCGCTCCTGCACGGCTTCGCCCACAACATCTGTATCCATCAGGAAACACTCACTTTCTATTGGTGCAGCCCTCAAATTAAGACTGTCTTTTGATCTGGAGGCTGGACAAAATGCAAATGAAACGTGATCCCATAAATGGCCTCCTCATCTGCCTTGTTAGGCTCTGTGAGGAGGTTTCACCAGCCCGCTTGGAGCGAGCCCGGCCTCTTCTGGACTCCTATCACACATGTGACTGCCTCACTTCAGAGACACCACTCCCTCCCCCAACACACACACACTCACACACACACTCTTCCTTTACTCCCGTCTCTTCTTTTTGCCTGTGTTCACAATGTGAGACATAGTGCAGCCCGGGAAGAAATCATATGCAGGGGAAGCCAATAATCTAAACAGCACTTAACCTGGCCAGTGGAGGAGTGTATTTGTGTGATGAGAAAATCTCCAGGCTCCAGCTCCGTCTCATTAATGAGAAAAGATGAGCGTTCCCCACTGCAATTAAGAGTCAATCTCCTGCATTAACTCGCCGCCCCACGGCCACACACACAGCACAAAGACAACAGGCCATCCCCTGTCACTCATTTTCCTGGGGTGAGCAGTGCAGGGAGCACTCCCAAGATAGATTAAATTAGATGCTCTGTCCTTCTGGGCTCACCTGCTGAAACCTAAACTTGGAGAATGTAATGCTGCAAAGCACCACGATGAATGCAGCTCGGGCTCTGTCTGACATTTGATCATGTCACAACAGTCATTTCAGTGCAGCGTCCCAGAGAATCCGACACACGACGAACCTACACTAAACACAAAAGAGCCTTTTTCACAGCAGATGATTTTGACCTCTTGAGAAAGGAAAGAAAAAAAAATATTATAGAACTTTACTCACACTGACAGTGAGCTATTAGTGTTATTACAGTTTGGAGTCAAGGTTACACTTCTGCTATTTATCTTAATGTTCCAGTGTCACAGGATAAAAAGAAAAGTGAATAGTTTTAAGGTTTTATGACACGACATGTTATTATGTGCTGAAGTTAACATTACTTTTTTTTTTTATTTAATCGAGTAGGAGTTTAATGTTTGTAAGTGACAGTTAAACTGTCGGGACAGAGCATAAATTATTGGTTTGCCTCACAAATCAATCCACAACCAATTAATCTTCATCACTGAAGAGAAAATGAATCTTAATAATGAATATTTACATGCAGTGGCTGAAAAGTTTCAGCACAAGTGAAAAAGTAAAGAAACAAATTAATTGTGACAATTTTATCACGGAGTAAACAAGTGTCCTCATGTACAACAACACAAACATAATTTCCTAGCGCAACACTTTTTAAGGTGATCTAATAATTGTTTCTGTATTTTCTGTCATCACTGTAACGTGTGATGTGACAGTCTGAGTCTTGGGTTGTTTATTCGAATGCAGCCAAAGTATCAAATAATTAACCGATAACTGCTCTGTGGAGAATCTCCATTTGGACGAGCTGATGTCAGCCTGGCCTCATGCCCGCCACACACGCTGGGATTTTTAACAATCTCAAAAGTTCACGGCTGGAGACACTGTACAACAAAAATCTAAGAAGCTTTGAGCGCGACGTGACGTCGGCTGTGTGCAGATTACCATCAAACCAAGAATGAAGCGTTGGAAGCCTGTGCCATTCAGTCACGAAAAAGACACCAGCGAACCACGAATGGACACCGTCGCCCTTGTGGCATTTTATGTGTGTAGAGAGAATTTTAGTTTTAGTTTTTTGGTGTGTTCTGCTGCTGTAGCCGCAAAGCACCTATTTGAGTTTAGCGCCAGTGTCGCACTGCAATTCTATTGGTCACGATCAGCACAAATTTCTGACACCGTCAGAATTTCATCACAGGTTAGCTTTGGTCACAAAGCACCGATTTACAGTCAAGATGTCGCTACGATTGATACCTCTGGTCTGTGAGGGTCGCACATTGTGGATTAAGAAGACAGCAGTGACTGATGGGAAGCTGCATAATGTGTTATGCAGGCAAAAAAAACAACAAATCATTTGAACTGTCATGATTAGATAAACTAATCTAGTTGGGAAAAAAAGAGAAAGTAAGCCAAATAGATGCTCCTCAGAAAACATCACCAAGTAACAAAGAAAACACTGGAACTAATTAAATCACAAAGGTTTCTCTTCACATGTGGCATTCCTCACTGACGTCTTGCATGTTGTATCACTGTAACGTAATGGATCTCAATATTGCTTTATTTCAGTGCACGGAGACGCGTGTTTGTTGTTGCTGCCGAGGGAGGCTAGTTTGAAAGCGAAGATTCGAATCACACCACCCGCATGCGTCCACACACCACCTCCTGCACCATGCAAACAAAGCAGGGAGCCCGTCACAACACACTTACCTGCCACAGATAATCTCCAGCGCTTGAGAAAAGTCAAAGAAAATAGATTTGGGACCGACAGAAACTCCCAGCACACTCATCGCTTTTCTCATTGGACAGCGGGGGGGGGGGGTGGGGGGGGGGGGCATCATGTGTACGACGCCACTTCAGACGTGTAACACTAAATGGAAACCCGAGGTCTGAACAACTCCGCATTGTAATTTGAACAGCAAACATCATTAAGTAGTCTAAGTGCAATATTCATCAAACAGGATTAATGCAGCACTCGAGAAGTGCAATGCCAGGCGACAACAAACAGGCAGTCATTTCAAAGAGGAAGCCGCTGTAGGCGTGGCGGGAGGGAATCTGCGCAGAAATAGTGTGGATAAACGTGGCACTTGAAAACCGTTATTCGGTTTGTTACTCCTTTGCGGGGACTGGAAGAACTGAGCGAGCGGTGCTTGTGGATGATGTGTGGCGTGCGTGTGTTTGTGTTTGGTCGTCGGTCGCGGGGGGTGCTCAAGGGTCTCGCTGAAAATAAGGGACAAGTGGAGGGAGAGGAGATTGAGTCCGGGCCAGGGTGGGCTGGCATAATGAATGGCATATTGTGAAATCTTTACCTACAAAGCAGAGTCTTCTTCCATGCAAATGAGACTCACTTGATAAGGATCTGTTTGATGGGACACATGCGGAATACGAGGCAGCTAATTCCCTCATTAGTATTCAACGGAGCTGATTGGCAAAGACCACAGAGAGGCAGCCGGAGAGCATGTCTGCAAAACCCAATATTGATTTGTTTAATGGTGTCAGGGAGTCAAAAATCACAAATCTCCTGTCAATTGTTTATGAGGCTGTTTAGCGGGCCAATAGATGCCCCTCGCTTAATTAATACCTCATTACGGAGATGTGATTATATGCTTGAACTGTTAATGGGGCCCCTGAATTTCAAAGACCACCATAAAAGGTGTTTTGACAAACAGAGCTGGGGAAAAAGCGATATCTGATGAGCCTCAGTGTGTTTGTTGATTTGGGACTCTTTTGTTTGTTTTCTTCCCTTTTTATGCTTCCATTATTCACAGGGCACCCGTGCTTGAAGGCTCAACATTTCCCCCCGCGCTGACATCCAATATTGCCTTTTGTCATTTGACAGCATAATGGTATTTAACGGGAGTGGAACTCGCTGTCTCGTCCATCAAGGAAGTGTTTTGGTACGTAAGGAGAATAAACTGATCGGAGTGCGCAAAACACGCCGAGGAAAGGAAAGCTCTGCGCAGGATGGGCGAGGACGTATTTCAGAATGATCAGCGACAAAGAGGTCAATCCCAAAAAAAGGCATTAAATGTGTTGTTACAAATGGCAGAAAAACCAAAGGGGGCTGAAGTTCACCTAGGCAAGCACACATGGCTGATCTGAAGGGCTCTCTATTTAAAGACCCATAAAGAGAGTGATAATGGCGTAGGTTTATGAGGACTCAGCCCAGTGAGACAGCCTGTTAGTGCTGTTGTTGTTATTCCCACTGTTCCTCGATGGCCACTAAAGCGGAAAAATGGATCCCCACTTTGGGTTGAAATATGAAGCTGGGCTTATTCTCTCTCTCTTTCTCTTTTTGTGTGAAAAGCGCCCAGGCATTTGCCTGCATGGTTATGGAGCTAAATGCTCAGCTCCATGGCTGGGCTTCTGCACGGTTCCCCCCTCTATTTCATTCCCCCTGACAGGATTAGCAGGTCTCCAGTGTTAGAAATACATTAAGTGGACCTTTGCAGTCACTTATTATGCCTGATTATGCAGCTGGAATGGGGAAGGTAGGCTCTGTTTGTAGTTAAATAACTTCTCAGATGCTTTTTTTTTTTTTTTTTTACAGCAGCAATCTTCAAAGCATGAACGGGTCAGTGGCTCAGGCACAAAGCCGAGATTGATTTCCACCCTCCTACTCTTTGTTCCCGTGGTTTAAAGAGGACAGGTTCTACTAAATTAGTTTGTCGGCGTTATTAATGGAACAGCCAATTAAAACTCCCATACAGCAGTGTCGTGGCAAAACAATGCAGCTCCACAGCCAGGGTTAATGAAATGGTTAACTTATGTTGATGTATAGATAGGATTAGGCTCCATCTGGGCAGCACGCCACTCCATTAGTGTGAAGTTTATACTCTTGAAATGCCACAGAGTCCTAACAGCTGTCCATTTTTCTAAAACCAGATCGGCAATCCTCAGCAAAGCGAAGCGTTCTGGGATCATCTCAGGCTGAGGCGATATACAGTATATATCTTGCTTGTGCTTAATGCTTAATATATATATATATATATATATATATACACACACACACACACACACACACACACACACACACACACACACACACACACACACACACACACACACATATGTATATATATATATATATATATATATACGTCGACATCACTCGACACTGCAGACGTGCCCGGTGTTGACTCCTTTATGTTTTGACAGCTGGGACAAAACAATTTGAGAGTTTGGGCCTGAAACAAGTGGACGATTCACAGGGTCTGAGAAAGTTTCCATGAAATCAGCAACGAAGGCGAGATTGACAGGGGAAAGGAGGGAGGGCGGGGGTGCAGGAAGAAACTGGAGGTCTGAGCGTTTAGGTGCGTAAGGAGTCGCCACTAGACAATTCCCCACCTATAGATTACCACTTTCTCTTTAATTGGCGGATTGTAAACAGACACGAAGCAAAGTATAGGAGACATTATCCTCATTTGGGCATATAAACAAAGAACAAAAGGATATATAACAGAGTACAATCAGTGGGCAAAACCTGATTCTAGAACTGATTACTGGACTTAGAAAAAGAAAAAAGAAACTATAGGACATGCTCCCTCATGTCGCCATGACCTCCTTGGATTCTGTGTATAAAAAGGTTTTCAGACCAGCCTAAGTGTTCAATCAGACAAGAATCAATAAATCTGCAAAGTGGGGTTAGAAAAACAACCAACCTTCCTATTTGAGCCTGTTATTCCAAATTTTATTTTCTCCCTCTTTATTTGGAATTACCTTCATCTTCCCAATACACCTATTTCCCCTGTCCCATCTTAACATACCTTCAGTAACTTTTCTTTTTGCAAAACTCAAAATGTTCATCAATTTGTTTCATCGTCACTTCAGAAGTGCAGAAATTCTTTCTGTGCATTTCACCATCTATCAGTGTATTTCAGCTTTTAACAGACGCAATATGACATAAATGTTGTAAAAGATGTTGCTGTAGTGGACAGAAAAAACTTGTTGTAAATGTCACAATATAATCATGATTGAAAAAATAGCTGTTTGGAATCATCCTTCAGAGAGCTACTTTCTGCTCCCATGATTTTATTAGGCGGTACAATGTCACTTTTAGTCAATTACAGAAGTTGAATCATCAATCTGCACTTCTACCTCGGCGAATAATGTGTGTACCTTTGAGACCTTTGACAGCAGATTGAAAATAGTCATTAAACTCAGTCCTGTGTTCCACCTACTGGCTTGAGCTATTTTCCGTAACGCCGGCAACATTTTGCCACTTTGTTATTCATTCATTATCTCTGACAATGTAAATGACTCATCACATTTAAACTGGCTCCCTGAGGTGAACGGGGCCCGGCCATGATGTGAATGAAATCACGGACGTTTAGGTTACGGCCCAGTTCCCCCTCGCTCAAAATTCCTGCTCGAGAACGAAGCAGAGCGGAGGGAAAATTAGTCTTCCTCACTTGATGGCTGTTATACTTGGCCATTTCCTGACCCACTGTGAATAAAGCTCCAATTTATGGCAATTATCCATGTTAAAGACGACACCCATACAAATTAGAAATAATGCCAGAGGTGATGAGAATGTGCATGCTGAAGCTGCTGTTATCGCATTCGGCTGGAATACCTCACATGTGCAGCAGATCAGAGCTAAAATGGCGTCACACATGTTATCTTTGCGGCGAGTTGTGCTAAAGCTAAATTGATAATTTTTCTATTTATGCACTGCGGAGACAGGCGTGTATTTGTGGCAACAAGGGAGGGCAGGAGGAGAAGACCAGCTGACACAAGTGATCCGTTATTTCTCGGAGGGGAGGTCAGGCGGGGCCTCCGCACATCACACACCTCGGGCCATGACCACTCACCATCCCCCCACTACCCCCCCCCCAAACCCGGGGCCCGGCCCTGTCACATCTGGCCCGAAGACCTGGGACGCCCCCCCCCCCCCACCCCTCCCCGTTCAAAATGCACCAGTGGTTCCCATTTAACACCTGTTCGCCCTAATTTCCATTTTCAGGGACGCTGTGGATTTCAAATCATTTATCACTTCCCAAAGTGCTTCCACATGTGCGCTTGCCTTTCCCAGTATGCGGGGTTCCTGCCTCCGGCCAACCTTTTCCAAATGTATTAAAATTCAGTTTGGTCCAAAGAAGTTCAGACACTGATGTTTCATTGTGGTGATGTCTGGTAATTATTAGTCTAAATTACAGCTCCGGCATGTGACTTGACAGGGTGGACTCCATGTTTAAAACGAGAGATGGGGCGAGGAGGTAGGGCCAAGGTGGTCTGTCACGCTTTGTGCTCTTTTATAACCATGTTCCCCAACACCGGGATGTCAGTCAGACTGAAACAGTTTCGCCACCGTGGAAACACTTGTGTGGTTAGGGACCTGAGAGGGTCCGCTGGGGCCCACCGTGGGGCGGCTGGGTGAGCGCTGTGTCAAAAGTACTCCACTGTGAGGGGAAGACTCCCACATGGAGCTCTGATGAGCATTAAATACCAACTGCAGTCCGGCTGATATTCCAGGTCACAGTTCATATTGTGAGACCAGGATTAGATCTCAAAGTGGGAAACAATTTGAATAAAAGTGAAATCAGATTATGTCTCGGGGGCTCTTTGGTCGGCGGCTCGACGGCACACCGACAGTGTGTAATTGGCTGTGACAAAAAAGGGATGAAAGACAGGCAGCCCACTTGGAAACAGTGAGATTGTGACGTGCGCATTGCTGAAAAACCTGGTGAAGTCTTGAGTTGTAGTGGCACCTTTCACGTCGAACTGTCAAATCAGCAGCGACGTCATGAAAATTTAGCGTCTGGAAAACCGTATCGGCATCATTACACACATGCAAGTGAATCACGGCCCTGAAAAACAAGTTCCAAAGAGAAAATGTATAGGACTATTTGTGTTGTCATCCTGTTAAATAATAAGCCAAATTCATCATGGTAAGTAATGAGAACTTTATCATTGCCACTTTTTGCATGTGCAAGAATGTGTGGTGCCACAGAAATTAGGGGGGGGGGTCTCCAAACACAAGCTGACAGAAACATTAAAAGCGAAATGTCGTCGAATTTAATCTAATTATTAAAGAAAATTGCAACACTGCTGTTTACAAAGTACGTTTTTCATGACGTGCCGAGCTCCATCTTCAAGTGGAGAATGTTTGAAACTGTACTGTAAGTGTGCTTAATTAAAGTGGGCTGTGAAAATGTGCACTAATCAGATACGGTTGGTAACAAAGTCCATGAAATTACTAATTAGAATTTCATTAAAAGGTACTGCTTTATCATCTGAGGAAATCGTAACCTTTAAAACGCTTTCAGGAAGGCAGTATGCCTCTTTAAATGGGCTAAACAGAGGGAAACGGCTGGCTTTTGATGTAATATCTCATTTAGGATTTGAGCTAAATTGGACCATTTAAACATGTCATTGTTTTGGACGTAATTTATCAGACTAATTAATGACAGTTATTGCCTGGGTTGGGCAGCTGACAGAACACCAAGCTCCTGCAGGAAGAGATCACACAGACAGACGTTTTACTCGCATGAAAATATGCCGTTACGAGGCATACATTACGAAGGAGAGCCACTCGTGTGTTTTTTTTTAGATGCCATCCTTAAATGAACAATAAACTAAACATTGCGTTGCAGGCGGAACACATACAGCGTTGTTTGGCGCTCGTGTTAATCCTCTAAGTGTGTCGCTACAAAAGCTAAAAGTGGAGCAAATATTCCTCAAGGATGAATGTAGGAAATGCTACGTTTCGCTGTCCCTGCTGTTGCAGTTTGCACGGCGAAGGCGGCGTAGTGTGTCGTCCACATGACCTCCTGCCTGATTACTATTCCTCCCATCAGCTGGTCAGGATGGACTGTGTTAGCTGAGGGGGATCATGTGTCAGCGCTCGGGCCTGTTTATCTGAAGGACAGCCAGTGGAAGAAAAGGCAATCTGTTCTGCCGCTAATGACTGCTTGATTTAGGAGTTCACTCTTTTTTTGCCTTTTTTTTTTTTTTTGCACCGACTCACGAGAACAGAGAATTACTGGACGAAACTGTCGACACCGGGAAGATATGTGAGGAGAGCTGATTAGTTGATAGTTCGCTCCGGTAACACCCATGAGTCAGAGGTGAGCGCGGGTGAAAAGTGAAAAGTAATACTGTAGGTTTCCCCCGGTGTCGTGCCCTCTGCTGAGGTGCTGGCCTGCTGCAGATGTTGAAGCCGGAGCGCTGCTGCAGCAGAGGTGCATTATGGGGCCTCAGTTGTCCGCTCTGACTAGATATTGTGTCATTCAGAATTTTGACGGTCCGAACAAATGCAACGAAACAAAAAAGTGACTAAAAGCTCCCTGCTCAATCAAACATGGAGACTTCCAACCAGTGAACTGCCACTACGGTGCAAAACAAGGCATGTTGGGAATGCAGTTGTTTGATTTGCCCCGCAGGCTTCATAAACCTTTGCCTTTGAAATACCAACCGTGGTGGCAACAGTCTGTCCAACGGTCTGCGTGTGCACACATGTAACGTAGCGGCAATCATTTCCGATGAAACGCAGATTCCCACACAATGAGCAACAGGTTTCCAGGCAGGATGAGCTCAGAAAAACATGTATCTGTATTATATTATTTGATTGCACAGAGCAATAAAACTTTTACAGCTTTTTTTATTTTGTCTTGCCAAGTATTAGAATTTCGGTTTATATAAGTTTTTCTAACATTTTCTTCCAGGATTGGTACCGACTTGCATATAAAATGTTATGATTAATGTCAATATTCAGCCTCATGAATCTGTAATTGAGTGCTAACATCTAATCGAAAGCATCTGTACTTTGTTTGGTTTGTTAATGCGAGCACATTGCAAAAAAAAAAAAAAACGAGAAAAAAAAGCACCTAAAAGCCAACAAAATGATTGAAAATGAGTGTAGAGAGACACACTTATTACATCACAGCCTAATGCTGATATTTTCAGCTCTCCTTCAGAATACTAAAACAAAAATGACTACGAGCAAAATTCACCAAATACTTATTAAATGCATTAGAGTCAGGTTGTACGTTTGCATAGCACAAAATATTTGTTAATCATCAATTGAGCCGAGGAAATGAAAAGACAAGGGCACTTAATGTAATTGATTGCGCCTGATGCCCCGGTCCAACAGTCCTCGGTCTGATCCCAGGCTCGCCCCTGGTTCTTTGAGTGGAAACTAATTTGCACCTTTGCACGGGTGACACTGAGGCATTAGCCTGCGAGTGTGTCAGTACCTGTAATTAAAGCAGATGGTCAAATAACCCCGTTAGGACTGTGAACAACGTCGGGCCTCTACATGGTCCTAAATCCCTGCTTGTATGTGGAACCGCGGCCAATTTCCTCTGCGCGTCGTTTACAGACAAGCTGTTTATTCACTTGGTTTTGGGGCTTATTAAAGCTGTGGTTACAATTAAGGCGTACAGTCAATAAGACAACAGAGAGGATATTTAGGCGACAGTCTCTGTGGCATGCCACATATGACCTAAAGTAACTTGAAAAGGAGCTTTTTAATAGCGAGCTGCCTAATCTGCACAGCACAGGTACTCACGTCTGAATGACCTTCAATCAGCCCCACCTCAAAAGAAAAAGGAGTCATTATCTTAATCACTTCCTTTTATCCGGCACGCAAAGAAAGAAATAAAGGTGGGGAAAAAAATAAATAAAACGTATGAGTTACACCATGGGAGGTCACTAAATTAAAGCTACGACAGATCTGCAGGTTAGTGTGTGGTTAGGCGTGTATTTGAAAATAACCCAGTTAAATTCCTATTAGGCCATTTTCTCTCAACTACTTCCAAATTTGTGTTCCTTCCCCCTCTTAAATTGGGAGACGTGTTTAAAAGCGCCACACTGAGATATGTGCTAAATACCAGCTGAGGGGGAAAAAAAAAAAAAAAATCCCTATATCTGTCATTAAAAGGATCACAGAGTATAATCATCATTTTACAATTGGAACACATGCTGTAATAGTGCATTCAGCAGTCCTTTGCACTCACTATACTCTCTGACATGATACTACAGCACATAATGCAGCCTGTAATTATCTGTTTCCTGAAGGTGGAGGGCTGCGTAAAACTGCCATGAGCCCCTGTGTGCCTTTCATAAAACGCTTTTCTCCCGGGCTGGCGAATGGTGAGCGCCGGCTGACTCACCGGGCTTCCACAAGGAACTTAAGCGGGTTCACACCAGGAGGGGCTGTAGTACAGCAGCCATCTGGTTCGGGGAACAAAGACCTGCTGCACACCTACACACTGTCACTCTCCGTCCCTTTAACTCACTCGCTCATCTGAGAGCGGCGGCTAATCGCACGCTTCCGGGCAACAGCGGCGTCTCGCCGCCGAGCGCCCGTCAACCTGGAGCAATTCAGTTTAGCCCAGGTTTCTATATCAGGCCTTCACATGAACCTCCATCCCTACAGACGGCTGCAAGCAGCCAGGAATACATGATACCCGTATCTTTATAGCGGCGTGAGATTAAAGCAGCTAAATAAACATAATCAGCCGGGTGATAGTGCTGTTGTCCGGCGCCTTATCTAAAAATACTCTTGTGAGACGTCATCATCCCACTACTCAGATTGGTGGAGGTGTTGAAGCGCCTTCTTAATGATACAGCAAATGAATGCGAGTGGGGAGGGACCGTGTTGGTGTGTGTTGGTGTGTGTGGTGATGGTGACGGTGGAGGTAGAGCAGGAGGAGAGAAAGAGAGGGTAAAAAACATTAATTATTAGCCCCAGTGGGATCTCTTATATTCTGTCTAGCCTGGACAACACCAATTAATACAGCAATTATTATCCTGGCCCGTAGCACAGGGTTGACTAAGCTGGCTTGCCTTCTGACGATTATGGCGTGAGGGGGAGCAGCAGAAGAGAGGCATGCTGGAGCGAGATTATTCATCTCACACTAAACCCCTCTGCTTTTATGATGCATGGGTGATGGGGGAGATAGAGCCAACAGAGTAATTTAGTCTGCAAATTTCAACTCAGCATTACTGCAACACAATCTCACCACAGATTAATTTCTGTTGGGTGTCATCTTTAGGGGCGTAGGGGCGCACCGATTCGATAAAGAATGAACCGTACCGCAGACATTTTTCTCCCTGGTGTTTGCTCCCGACGAGCAAACGAGCCGGGGCCCTGAAGCTTTGAGTCCGAAACCCTCCGGATCCCGTGTGACAGGTGCACGGTTCACCGTGCCACTTCTCCTTCTCGTACCCCCGGGGTCTTTTTCGAGGCTCTGACCCAGCCCTGCACTGCATTCATTTCCTAAACATTGTCTTCCCCCTCCCCTCCCCTCTCTCCTTCTCTCTCTCTCCCTCTGCCTCTCTCTCTCTCTCTCTTTCTCTCTCGGTCCCCGATTCCCTGCCAGTGGACACAGATGTAAGCAATAGCTCCACCTAGTTTCTGCAGCGCCGCGTTCCTTTTTCTGAGAGCGGCACAGCACAAACTGAATGAGAGGATCTGGAATAAAATGCAGCTCTCAAATCCGCACCCCCCCCCCCCCCCCCCCCCCCCCTCTCCCTCTCTCCACTGCCACTCCAGTCAAATTATCCACCGCACTCTATTCTTCCTCATCATTTCTTTGGACAGGAGAGCTCCACGTTGCTCTTGTTCTATTTTTTGCGCCTCCCCGTCCCCGGCTCTCCTCACAGTTGACAGCCCTCGCAGGAAAATCTTAAGCACACATGCCCCCCCCCCCCCCACAGCCACTGTAAAATCTGTGCTGACAGCCAATGAAAAACAACACGGATGCTTGCATGTTATCTTGACATGGCCATGTTAAGCTTCGCTCTCGCGATGCTAAATGGTCGTCATAAACCTTTTAAGATGTGCGCGGCCTAATGTGGACTTTCATAAAAACATTATGCTGTGTAATATGTTTAGGTTAGGCGAGGACATACAGTAGGAAGCTGCTGCTCGCTGTCACAGAGGCTCAAAAGTCGGGTAAACAATGAGCATTCAAAAAGACGGAGCAAGGTGTTCACATTGATGCCCGGTCGATCCCATGAATGCGGCATTTTTTGTGTGTGAGTGTGTGTATGTGGGTTGTTTTTTTATATATATATATATATTCTTCTGCCGAACATATTCGAAATGAAAATATTGATGCAAATTTTCCCTGTGTTCCAAAATGATGTTCCTCTGTCTCGTGCTCTCAAATCTATCATTGCTTTTCTATGGCGTCAATTGACAAAACAATTACAGTCTACAGGATCTTGTCTAACAAGCCCTTGGAGTACTAAGAATGATTAGATGGCGGGTATTACATGAGGAACCCATCTTTGGATTAGTGATGAACACAATAAATTCTGAAATAAGTGGAGGAATATGTACATCCCTTTCATGGAAGACGCTTAGGTGATTGCTGCCACGAGAGGATTTGTCAGCATAACACAGGATCTCAAACAATAATGTGTGTGTGATAGGACACCATGGAACACATTCATCGCCGAATTCACTGCCTGTTGTGTAAATGGGATTTCTCCTCCATGAAGCCGAGTGAGGGGCCAGAAAGAATGCCGCTCAGTTTCATCATCGCTCAGTTGAATACGCTATAAGCCGTCCTCAACATCATCATCAAAATTTAAGGGAAAAATGGCGCTTATGCCTTCAGAAATGAAGAAGAGAAAGTTCAATCCCGATGAATGTGTGCCTCCAACACATCACAGGTCGTCGCTGGTAATCGCTGTCACCACGCGTTTCTCTCCAGCGGGAGCGTCATTTATTTACAGGGGTGTTGTGTTGCATTTCGGCGCAGAAAACCGGCCAGGCCTCTAAGAGGAGCCGCTGTCATTGTCACCGCGAGGTGTAGGATAACAGCTCTTGAGCAGGTTGTAATTAGAGTGGCTGAGGTGTAATGAGGGTGCAAGATTCCTGCTCCCGAAGCCGGTGCCAAACCCGACCGGGGTGCCAATGGCACGCCGTTGAATGGCAGGGCAGGTTTGTCTCGACCTGAGAGTCACGAGCGAACGACAGCTGGCCGCATCCTATCTGATGGGCTCCGCAACACCTGAACTGGTGAGGCTCCACGCGTGTCATTAATAAGAACAATAAGGGCCTGAGGAGTCATAATGGAGTTTTGATAATAGAGGCTGATGATGGGAAAGTTTGCAGACGTGTTGTTTGGAAAAAAACATTTTTTGTGGGGAGGTTAACTGCTCTTCCTTCTCACGTTTTAACTTGTGTTCACAGGACGTTACAGTACACCTCCTAAACACACACACACACACACACACACACACACACACACACACACACACACACACACACACACACACACACACACACACACACACACACATACACACACACACACACACACACACACACACACACAGGCACAAAACGTACACAAACACACACACGCCTATTTTTGCACTCTTGGCAAAATGAAAACTTCTGTCGGAGTCAGATTGAAATTTATATCAGTTGTCAGGGCGCAAGCCCCCAAAAAATGATCTTACTGCACATTATTTTGATAAGTTTGGTGCCAGAGATAGAGAAGAAATGGAGGCAAGAGGGAGGAAAGTACCCCACACTCCACATGCCAGATAAGTGTGGAAGCCAAGATTCCTCTCCTTGCTCCATCAGTAAGTGCTCAACCTCACCCTCCAAAAAAAAAAAAAAAAAAAAAAAAGCTTTCGCTAGAGATGCCTCTTTGCATAATATCCCGCCCCCCAGCTGTATTCTCTAAACGGCACCCATTTTCTGAGGGAAGCAAAGTGTCAATCACTCAGCAAATGTTCAAAAACAATCCAGCTCCACAGTGGGATGTGTTTATCCAACACTTAAACAGCAACGAACTAATTCTCTACTGTACACGCATACAATTGCATGTGGGTGTGAGGCTGCTCGTATCACCAACCGTGATGTGCCAGGAGTTCGTCAAAGTGCAAACTGCCGCTACCCGTGCGTGATTGAACTTTTAAATGAGTTTGCGAGCAGTTCTCCATCTGACACTTTGGAGACAACACAGCTGAGGAATTGTAATGAGAAAAACCAGAGCAGCGGGGGGAAGGAAAAAAAAAAATGAAGAGTTATGTCAATAAACGTGTTGACATATCATTTTCTCTCCTTGTTTATTTATTTTTTTTAATGAGGAAAAAGTCTTTATCTGAGACTGAACCACCACCATGAAATTCTTTTCTTGCCGTGTGTGGAGTCAGCCGCAGAGTAACACAGTTACACCGTGTCAGAGCGGCAGCGCCGAGCAGTACGACTCATTACCGCTCAACTAGCGAACATAACCACAATAAAACCGCTACTTTCCATCGGGGCAGGCGGCAACGGGCAGTTCCTGCATCTGCGGCCCGGCTCCGAGGGCGAGGAGGAGCGTGGGCGAGCTGCGGTTACGACCATGAGGTCGAGTCAGGGTGGACTTTTAGTCACTCTAATGTTAAAAAGTATGAAATCCTGTTAGTCCAAGACGATGACAGACTCAGTGTATCTATTACTCTCTTTACAGGGTGAGATATTCTTAAAATGTTCATTATATTCGCAGACGGAGCCAGAACAGAGGTTTACAGCATCCGTCTGAAGTAAACTGGAGCGTCGGAGTGTGCCATGTGGCGAGTCAATCAGGGACGAGCGTTCTCCTCAAGTCCTTCTGGGCCGGCGGGAGCAGACCCCCACAGGCCATAAACTCCATAATGTAGGCCATCACAGCAGCGAGGCCGTGTAAGTCGGACTTCTGAGGGGCTTCCAAAATACCACGCCAGCGCTTTCATTTCCACACCACTTGCCAGCCGCAGCCACAAGAATGTCAATACAAATGAAAGAATGTCTCGGGGAAAATGTCGGGAGGATTAATCAACACCTGTACTCCTCGGATGTGGATTTACAAATGGCTGCAGACGAAGAGACGGCGCAAGCTAAAAGCAAAGCAAGGGCCTGGATTTCATCTTCTTTTTCTTTTTTTTCCTACCTTTTTTCTTTTTGCATTCACGATATAGTGAGCAGAGAAGGATAAGGTTTGTCGCATCTGTCTGCTTGTCTGTCGCCATGGCCGTTCGCTACTGTTTTCGTCAATAAATTGAAACTATGATTTCGCAATTTCACATCCTTCATCATGAAATATCGACAAAATGACAAGATTATTCATATGCTGTTCCATCAATGTGTTTCTGTTGGTTGCCCCAGTGAGCCCAGAAACAGAAAACACAATGATTGATTAATTAAATATAGGTTCTTGTAATATAATGCTCATTGGCGATATGCAATCATTGACGATAAGGGCCTCCAGTTTCCCTCAAGGCCTCGTTTGCACGACAACGTTTCAAGCGAAAACGCATCGTTTTTCGATTCAGAAGTTTCCCGTTGACACGACAACATTCTGAAACACTGTGTCCGAGTTGGCGCTGTCGGTTGTCTTTGTATTGAAACCACACACACAGACACCAATACAGTCTCAACATTAACAATGGGAGTACACCCGACATTCATATGGACAGACCACAAAACTGTATTGTTATTACAGTGACTGTCAAGTGTAAAACTACCAAGTCCCAGGAGAATATGGACTGGGAACCATTGTTGTTATTTTCACTCACGTGTGGGCAGGGGAACTATTATGTGAAGCCAAATGCTTCACGCATTGCAAATTTTAATAAACATCTAAAAGCAGGATCCTTCAAAGTAAGACTGCTTTAGACTCTAATTAAGTGTCTTAACAAGCTTTTCTTTGGCAGGTGCTAATATATGGTGGTTCACGGTACACATGTTTTACCTGACAGAACATTAAGGACATTTCCAGTGACAGTATGTTTAGAATGTTTCCATGAATCAGATCTTGATCCAATTGTGACGTCAAGTTGTATTGATAGTGTGTATTAATATATATTTGGAAATTAATAATTTAATATAACCTTTTTATACGCTATTTAGCAAATAGGTATACAAAGAAATACATTCATCATGTGATGCAATCATTTAATGAATGGAATTTAAATTAAATAAATATTCATATAATCACTAAATATATCCCATTTATTTTATCTGAGCGTCGGTCTCCAAAAAGAAGCATCATTTACTTCCTTCCTGAATTTGATTCATCCAACCACATGACAACAAGGGTTTTTACAAATGTGCTTATTAGTGCTTAAACCTTTTACATTCACACCCAACATAATGAACAAATTTCTCCCGCATTAGTGTAGCAGGTGCACTTTGCACCCTAGCGCAGGGTATTATGCAGCCGTGTTGTCTGTGCTGATATGTGGAGAGCAGATGATGTTATGAGGCGATAATGACCAAGCCTGGGTAATTGCTCTGGAGGAAGACCTGTAATCACTGCGCTGTGATTATGTAATGGGCCCCCCTGATATGGAACAGGTGAGCTGAGAGCGACTTGATTCATTCGGCGCATCCACAACAGGGACTTAATTTACATGCTCACCCAAATCAAGATTAGTGTGCTAATAAGACAACAAAGACGGTGCAACAGAAGGCGTGTTAACGCCGCACGGCGCCGTCGGTGCTATTATAGCCCCGTCGCAGCGATGAACGTGGACGTGCTGTTGATTATTATTGTCATTAGTGATCACAACAGATTTATTAGCCTTAATCATGTCTGTCACACTGTAATCAGGCTGTGTTGAGGGACTAAGGGCACGTTCACGTTGCAGGGAAAATACAATTCGGACTTTTTTGCACACAAGTGACCCATATCCAACCCCTGCAAAAAGAAAATAGTCAAACCAACTTCATTGAATTACTTCGATTGGTAACATCTAAATGAATCAAGTTCTTCACACTAATTCATTAACTTCATTAACTTAACCTTCATTAAGTTTAGTGCAGATACACTCGCATTCCTATTTCAATACGGGTGTATCCACGAAACGTTCTTCACTTTTGTGGGGTCCCTTAACACAACACCAGTGTGTGGATCCACGGTATCCGCAAAGATTTTTACCGGCTCCCAACGTGGAAAGAGTCTTTCATTGCTGCGATTCCTGCGGTGCTGTTACTGCGCATGCGCATCTTGCTTATGTCATGTAAACAAACATGGCGGACCTGTAGGGGTATGACTCGCTGTCAGTATTCTAGTTTGATAGTCCATGTTAGTACATTTATAGTTGAGACTTACCCCCGATAGCATCCGATTTGTAATCAGTCCATATGAATGTCGGGTTCTGTCGATTTCGTTCACGTTTTATAGTGTTTTTCTATGCACACATGTGTTGTTTCATTTCAAAAACAAGGAACAGCGCCCTTTTAAAAAAAATTTTACATACTAGGTGTCCAACAGGGCTGGACAGTATCCCAAGTCTTCTTCTTTTTTCGTTTTTTTTTAGCTTGGAATGTTCACATGAAAACAAAAACCAACAAGTCTGAATCTATATGTTTCAAGAACATTTTAGTATTATTTTGACAGTGTAAACTTGTTTTATGTTCTGCTGCCAGGACAAACTTGTAAAAGAGATTCATTATGTGGTTCTCCTGACTAAATAAAGGCTAAATGAAAAAGACTAGATAAAAAAAATGAGCAAAAAAACTTTGTTAGCACCCAGAAAATCTAATTTTGACAACATGATGCTTTGAAATCCAATGATATTAATAGTTTGCTTCTTTACATTTGGGTTGTTGTACCTTAAAAAAAGAGGTATGGTTGTAGGGTTATCCCAGCTTGCTATTGTTAAAGGTAGGTTACAGCCTGGGCAGTCTGGAAAATGCACCTTTTTCCGGTTTTCATGGCAACTTATTGAAAACGATGTGTGTCTGCATGGAAACGGAAAGAAACGTTAGCATTTTCACTTGAAATAATTGTAAACAGGTGCTAATAGGGAGAAAACCAGACACGCACGGGGAGAACATGTAAACTGCCGGGAACCCAGGATATCCTGACTGTAAGATAATCACTGCGCCACCCCCACACTTCTATTATGTCCTATAATGTCAAATTAGCTTCGGAACTCAACTAAAGTGAATACTTTCCCAATATGAAGAGCCAAGGTAAACAATGCTCAGGCATTCCACAATTCCAAATAAATTATCCCGCTTCCTCGACATTTATCACTTATGATCACTTATTTATTTACTCCACTTTAAGGGGTGAGTGAAGCTTTTTCAGGGATATTTCTGATTATTGGCAGCCAAAATATGCTGGAAAGTACAGGGATGAGATGAAGTGGTCAGATTTAGTGAATTATGCCAATATTGAAACAACTTCATTTTAAAACACAATTTCATATCTTTAACTTTAAGTACACTCCACTTTTATTGCGAATGAATAACCATTTCAGCAGGAAGTATGTTACACTTATGAAAACATGAATCAAGTGAAAGGAGCTGGTGAACAAACACAGAGGCCTCTGGTTTTCCCACAGTTAGTCACACTCTTGGCATAAACTTCACACTAATTCCGCCGTTATTACCCGGAGCCATGAATTAGCGAAGCAATCGTGGAGCTCGCCGTCTCAGTCACGTCGGTTGCACCCACTTGCCTTTTCACCAGCAGGTGAAGGTCGCGGCGGCGAGAACGCTGGGCGGAGCTTGACCTTCCTCACACTGGCAGACGCCGAGGCCCTCCACCGGCCGGACGCTGTCCGTATCCCCGAACAGGAAGAGCCGCCGCTCCCGAGCAAGGTGCAGCGCGGCCGCGGCCGCCGCCACCGCTGCCCACCTCTTCATTGCTTGCACCTGCTAAAAACATTTGAGGTATTTGAGCAGCGGGGCAACACATTTGCTTTTCATTTAACCTGCTTTCAGGGGACCTTTGAAGTACATAATGGCAGAGCAGCAGAGGTCCCCCCCACCCCCCACCCCCCATCCATCCCTCCCTTCCTACCGCCCCCCCCCCCCTCCCTCCCCCCCCCCCCCCCCCCCCCCCCCCCCCCCTCCCCCCCCCCCCCCCCTTAATCATTTACCTAGTAAAGGCGCATTCTCTGCAGCTAACCCATCAAGCGGAAAACGAGTTTGGCCCACAATTTCTCTCTCCCTCCCCCCTCTTCACCTCCCCTCTCCTGCTCTCTCTTGATCACCCTCTCGGCCTGTTTTGCTCTGTGTGTGCCACCCCCCCCCCCCCCCTTTTCCTCCCCCCCTGCCTTCCCCCCACCTCCCCTCGCCATTGTCAAGCCTTCATGCAGTTGCACACTGACTCCACTGTACATGAATGAGGGAGGCGCGGAGTCGATTGTTGGCCGTGTCTGGGCGTGAAAGGTTTCCAGAGCCGCCGTGGCTCGCAGCCCACTGATACAACACGCCTAATTATCTTTTGCGTCCAATCTTGAGGAAATTTACTGGCACGGGGAATATAGCCTTTGTATTTTGGGCAAGATAATGACAGTCATGTGTGTGCAACAAGGAACACGAAAAAAAAAAGAAGAAGAAAGAACTGGTGGTGAATCTGAGGCAGGAACGGGGCCAGATTTTTGCCTAAATGTTTAAATGTTTAATCATCTCCAGCTATCACAGCATATGCTTTAATTTTGTTGCTTGTGAATGTCCTCATTAGACAGATGGGCAGTCTGAGCATGATGTCGAGGGTGTCCAAGTGAGAGTGTCGACGCAATTAGAGCAATTTCTCATAAGTGTAATTTGATTAGCACGCGTTATATAAATCGCCACCCCCCCCCTCCCTTTTTTTTTTTAAACATGTATTTTTTATCTATTCATTCTGAACTGTCGCGGAGAGAGCAACAAACGTCCTACAAATGAAGCGGCTCTGTGTGTTTTAAATTCAGCCAAATATTAAATAAATACTCCACAGGCGCGATGGGCTTTCATGGCTAAATCCTTGGCTCTCGCACAGCAGCTATGTGAACGCTCACCTGGACCTGGGAACTTTTAGCGGACATTATCATTATGCACGGACATTAGAGACAGCCAAGAATCGGAAGATGCTCTGCTGGGGAATGTACTTAGGAAATGCCACAGGGCAATTTGCCCCACCAGCTATTTGTTCACTGCAAATGTGACTGTGCACAATACCTGAGCCCACTGGGGGAAGACGTTTCTGTTGGAGACAAGCTTGGGTTGCAGATGCTGAATTTCATGCTATTTTCCACAACGCATTGAAAATAGTTTGCGGCTGCCACTGTTTGTGACTTGAGCTGCAGATAATTAGTTCTTTCTCAAATATGAAATCTCAGTGTGAATGAGTTCTACAGCTTTACATGCATCTTAGGAAGGTGGTAATAAATTATCTGTATTAGTTCTGCAATAGTCATAATGGATTCCTGTTTAATAGCGCATGTGTGTGTGTGCGTGTGTGTGTGTGTGTGTGTGTGTGTGTGTGTGTGTGTGTGTGTGTGTGTGTGTGTGTGTGTGTGTGTGTGTGTGTTATGAGGAGGCGTAAACAGTAGGAATGCAGTTAAGAGTGCTACGTCTGCTGTTGTGCACACTGGATCATGAAATAGAAAAGTGAAATATCATTCAGTAATCCCTGATAAATACTTGTGTCAGTGGCTGATAGCTAAAGATGGAAACAGTGTGCACATTCCTCGCACATACTGCTGGTTGAAGAATTGCAGGAGGGAAGAATTCATAAAATTCACATTTACAAATAAAATTAAGAACATGTATAAACTGAAATGTATAAATATAGATAGAAATGTAATAAAACAGTGTACATGTATTTAACAAACAGTGGTGTAGTGGAAAGGATTCTCTTCACACAATCCCGTTAGCAGCTTTTATGTGTTGAGGTTGCATGTTTTACCTCTGTTGCATGTATGTGTGAGTTGTCTCCAGTTATGAGAGCTGTGCGTGTGGGTGTGTGTGTGCGCGTGTGTGTGTGTGTGTTGGACTGGCGATATCTTCGGGGTGAATCTTTCCTTCAACCACAGTCAATTCGGATCATTTACAGTGACACGCCACCGTGGATTGGATAAAACTGGAAAGGGAAATCTAAAAAATAACTGTTACGTGCAACAGAAATGAATAAAAGTACCTGAAGTTAATTCTGTTCCATGAGTGAGAAAATAATTTTCTCTTAAATAAGTCACCATCATTCCTCTATATTGCAAAGATCGGGTTCAACAAGCCCTTTTGTGTTCTAAGTTGTTTTATAACTGTTGTTCATCAGACGTTTTTGGAAAGTTCCACAATGAGTCGGACCTCTGATTGGCTTGATTGACTAAGAATGGGAAACACAACATCACAGATCCTGTGGACACATGATTTTGCTGATGTACTCGTCGACTGTGGATTATATGTGTAGCTGCAATACTTTGTTTTAAAAATATTGACACGTATCCAATATCATCTCTACTTATTTTATTTAATAATGCATGGGTTTTTACATCCCCCTTTTCAGGACACTCAAAGACGCTTTACATTGCATTATTCATTCACTCCATACTGGATGGTGGTAAACAACGTATGTGTGTATTTGTTCTGCAACAGTCATAATGGGTGGCTGTTTAATAGCTGCCCTGGGGAAGACTGATGCCAATCTGCACCATCGGCAATTGATAAGATCACTGACTAAATATGAATGTGATTTTCAATTGTAATGACAATAAGGTATCTACGGTACATTAAGTATTAAAAGTAAAGTAAAAGTATCCATATGCACAGTAAATTTTAGTGGAGAAATTTAATAATTTTTTTTTATTTTCCTGTGAAATGAATATTTTAAAAAACCAAAGACTGAGCAGAGCTCATGTTTCTCTTTGTAGTTGGAGAGTTAAAGAAAACTTTTTACAACACATAAAGCTGCAAGCGTTAAAAAAAAAATACAGAAGCTCTCGATAGTCAGTCAACAAACAGTCATTATTTTTTCTAACACTTGTGGACAAGTCACTGGTCACCAAGGATAATATGTGTGTTGAAAATTGTGCCAGACTGTCATCGGGTTTCATCTGGTTGAAAACATTTCATATCAAGGTCAGTCGTTCACAGACATTTCGTCCACAGAGAGCTGATGAGGTTCAACTGATCACAACAAGAACATCCCCACTCATGCTGGGCAAGTCTTTCAAATGTATATTATCAAAAGATAGAAAGAAAGATATATTATTAATAATTCAAACGTATTGATGCAACATGCAGAATTCAGGAAAGAAAAACAATACATCAACAATATAACGTGACGTGCAGTACTTATCACTCTGTTCATTCTTTGGATTTGTTGTTTGTTTGTTTTTTTGCAACAAGTTTGCAACAGAAATACAAAATCCGGAATTCTAGAAACATATAAAGATATATACATACATTTTTGGAATATATACAATGAAAACAACAGAGCTTGTCTTCTTGCTCCAATTCACTTCTGCCTCTTTGAAAACCCAGTGAGGCTTCAACCAAACCCAATAAATTATAAGTTACTCTTTTGTCATGATTCAGGTGAAGTTGTTTATTACGAGTTTGACTGGATCAAAGAAACACCAACATCTGTTTGATTCTTTACACAAAACCACAGAGTGGAATTGTGATTTTTCTGTTGTGACTGAATAAAGTTTTGATTTTATAAATCAGTTTTCCAATAATTGTATCTCCAAAAAGTTTCTTCCAGTGAAACTTTTAGCAATAGACTACTTAGATACTACTATAATATATCCTGAGTATATTTGCAATATAGAAATATCAATATCAGTATCGGATCGGTAAAGTATCGGTACTGGACGATACTCAAATCTGAAAAATTGGATTGATCGTGGTTCGGGGGCCCAAAACAATTCACATTTTCAGATAAAATCAAACAGGTGAAAATGGGCCCTAAATCTAAATACCATTTACCAAGTGACAAACCAACAAAATAACAGAAAATTAGCCAATAAGTAACTTAATAACACACATCATAAAGTCTTACAAGGCTAAACAGACATTAAAGGAGCTGCAGGTTTACGTTCGCAGCACCTGATATCATTGCACTGAGTCTTTATGGTGCTATCAGCGTCAGTCACATCTCCTCGCTCACATTTTACTGCGGCCCTGAGTGGTTCCCTTTAATGCTCAATTTAACACAACCGCGGTTTGAAAGGACCGCCTCAGCCACCTGAAGCTCAAGATCCACCTCTTGACCCGGGTTCCCGAAATTGTTTATGTACCCTTCCAAATTAATCTGATAAAGTTTAACGTGTCCTCCTCCCTCTTGCCGTAGCCTGTGCTTTATTGGGTATTTACACAGGGTCTACCTAACTGGCTCGCAATGCGCGTTCTGCCCGTTATCGCCGCTGTGCAAAAAAAAAAAAAACAACCTCTTATCTCTGTGGAGTTTAGTGACGGGCAAGCAGAGCGGGAGACAGTTTACATTCAGCAAAGAACTACAAATAAACACTAACTGGACACAAGTGTGGACCCAACTAGCATCTTCAATCTGCATTTATAGTGCTTCATTAGTGTGGATAGTATGTCATAGTCTCTTTGAGACCACTTCAGAGAGGCCAAGCAGAATTACCCTCGAGAGAGCGAGAGAGCGAGAGAGAGAGAGAGAGAGAGAGAGAGAGAGAGAGAGAGAGAGAGAGAGAGAGAGAGAAAAGAGATATTTCCCCTTTGGTATTTGTTTGCGTTCATATGCATGACTCCGTCTCTCTCGGATATGTCAACCTGAACTAAAGAGCTTGTAAAAGAGGGGCAATATTCATGTTATCTATAAATCCCAAATAACAGGTATGGGTGGGTTAAGGGGGGGGGGGGGGGGGTAGATGAAAAAGAGTTGTGAGGCTTAAAATCAAATAAATCACACCTGGATTCTTGGTTTAAAAAAAAAAAAAAAAAAAAAAACTAGCAGAGTGCTCCTTATATTGCACTCAAATTACTCCATTTGTTCCCTGAGATATTTTAATCCCGGCTGACCTCAAACTTCCCGTGAACCAGGGCCTGAACAAAAGGCCGCCCACTGTCCTTGCAGTAAATCTGTTGTCTCCCTTCTGGGCCCTCAACAGGGGATCATAGATCAGCACTGCGCTGCAGCTTGCTTCAATTTACTCAATTAACTCTGGTAAAGCACTTGTAAGTTCTGCAGATGTCGGTTTATTATCGGGGCCTGAAATGCACAAGTGGGTTCAGGAGCCGGGGGTTGTGGCAGGGTTCACAGAGGAGGGGGAGGGGGGGGGGGGGGGGTGGAGAGGGTGGAGGGCAGACTCATATCAAGGCCCATGCTTCAGCAGAGGACAATGACACACTTTGAGAAGTGTGTAAGTATGACTTTTACAACCTGGGCATTACAAGTTTTCGGCCGTACGTCCAGAGGTGGTGATTTCACAGGTTTCAATTGAGCAGTCGGACGGCCCAGTGATGAGCACGCACTGCGTACTGTCAATTATTTCCACTGTTGCAGCTGTTAAACTGTACCCGGCCTCTCCGAACAAAGTTCTCTGAAGATGTTGGCCGTGTGAAGCGGCTCAGTCCCCCGGCTCCCAATCATTTGCAGATGACAAACTTTAAGAGGCCGTAAATCACAATTGCAATATTATTGCAATGCCTACAGCCGTGGCAGAAATGACCTCCCACCTAAATAGCTTGTACAAATGTATTCGCCTCCTTCCCCTTCTCAGAAAGCCTCTGATTTGCAAAGTATGGGACTACCGTTAACCTTTATAGGATAAGTCAAAGTCAAACCGACTGGAGGTACCCTTACCAAAAAGAAGTATACTTCAAGTATGTAATATCAAGTGTACTTAAGTATACATAGTATACTCTACCAAGTATACTTATATTTGCACTAGAAGTTTACTTACAAGTATACTCCTTGGGACTAAATTGGCCCACTTGTAGTATACTACAAGTATACTTTGAAGTATACCAAAAGTATACTTAAAGTAATCTTTTAAGTTTACTTGTAGTGTACTTCTGATATGATTGAGTATACTTTTATCTTTGAAAGTACACTTTTCAGTATACTTAAAGTAATCTTTTAAGTTTACTTGTAGTATACTTCTCTCTTTGAAAGTATGCTTTACAGTATACTTAAAGTAATCTTTTAAGTTTACTTGTAGTATACTTCTCTCTTTGAAAGTATACTTTACAGTATACTTAAAGTAATAATACAAGTTTACTTGTAGTATACTTCTCTCTTTGAAAGTATACTTTACAGTATACTTAAAGTAATAATACAAGTTTACTTGTAGTATACTTCTCTCTTTGAAAGTATACTTTACAGTATACTTAAAGTAATAATACAAGTTTACTTGTAGTGTACTTCTGATATAATTGAGTATACTTTTCTCTTTGAAAGTATACTTTACACTATACTTAAAGTAATGATACTTACAAGTATACTCCTTGGGACTAAATTGGCCCACTTGTAGTATACTACAAGTATACTTTAAAGTATGCCAAAAGTATACTTAAAGTAATCTTTTAAGTTTACTTCCAGTGTACTTCTGATAAAATTGAGTATACGGTACTTCTCTCTTTGAAAGTATACTTTACAGTATACTTAAAGTTAAACTTGGTATTACTATTACTACCAATACATTTCAAGTCCACTACTTCGTGATACTTCACCTTTATGCTGAGAAAATAAAGTTAAGAAAACAGCAAAGCAATTTTGTTTACATTTATTCAACATATAGAGAATTGTAGAAATTGAACATTATAACAACAGATTTGTTCAACAGGAGGAAACAAACTTGAGAACACAAACTATTCTGAACATGTTTTAATTGTCTGTTTTAAGCATTCACTTGCTTGCTTGTTGATGCTTTTTTGAAGTTTTCGTTGTTGCATTTCTTTCTTATTATTTTTCTCACATCTGGAACGCTCATAGATGGAAACTTGGACTGAGCATGCCCTGTGAACACACACACACACACACAAAAAGAAATTAACACTTGTACTGTTAGGTGAACTCTGACACCACAAAATCTTAACAGTTCATACTTCAATTAATAATACTGCTGTGAATCATTTTTTTGAATATCAGATTAAGCAGACTTTTAAAATTTGATTGATCACAATAGATAAGTTAATTTTGATGTAATTAATTAACAATAGGTACGCATATAATGCTTTAACTGTACACCCATGATGGAAAAAGGTATCGATTGTCAAATATGCAAAACAAGCAGCAGGGTTTATTAATTTTAGACAAGACTTCTATCTTTTAACACTTTTCTTTATAGCAAGTCAAAATGTCTGGATGTACAAAGTTAAAGTTAGTGCACTTTGAAATGCTTAAAATGGTCTTAGATTTTGTATGCAATGAAAGAAACGTGAGATTTCCATCAGAAAACCATCCATTGGTACTTTTGATATATATGTGTATACGTTTATAAATAGTCAAATAATAAAATAGAAAAGTGCAACTATTTTAGTGAACTCCTAATATTGTATCATTGATATTTTCCTGACGACCTCCAGAAGTACACATGGCAGTTTGATCCTCCTGGTTTAGACCAGTGGCTCTCAAATTGTGGCTCTAGGATAACGTCTGCATGTATCCTGTCACTTCTTCCTGTTCTCGCTGCTCCTTGTACACACAGTTACCAACACATGATTTTATGTGGAAAGCTTTTGTAGCTACTCACAGGTGAATTCCTCACACCTTTTTTTGCTTTTTGCTGCAGTTTTCCTTACTGATTCTGCAGACTTAACCCTTTCCCTCCCGTGCTGCATCAAAACAACAATGGAGAACTAAGCAACGGTGTAACGTGTTAGTACAATTTATTTTGATATTTAAAAGTAGTTAAGTACACTCACCAACAATGGCATCAAGTTTTGCAGCATCAAGTTGTGGCTTGGACTCCACATCTTTATGTGCTGCTGACTGTCTTCCGGTCAAACTTGAGCAAGCGAGTGTTTCTCTGCCGAAGATAAGCACAGCAAGGTCGCCGATATAAACTACTAGCAGCCCCAATAGATTGCCAGATTATTTCCTAAATTAAACAAAAAATATACAAATTACCTCCAAAGCTTGCTGTTCCATGAGATCCTTCTTCAACTCTTCAATCATTTGATTTGCAGCCTCTTTTGCAGGACAGGATGAGGATGCTTTTTTTGTCTTTTGCTGCCAAATAGATATTTTGCATGTTAGTATTTGGAAAGTATGAGTGACCGGCCGATATTATCAGCCGATTTTTGTAGTTTTTACGTGTATCGGCATCAGCCAATGCGGGCTGCTGTGTATGTCGATCTGCATTATTTACAGAGGTCTCCACAGGCAGCTCCATGTTGCTGGAGACGCTGCATGTGCAGTCTCAGACCATACAGAGATGACATGAGAGACTCAAAAATCACTTGAATATAGGAAAGATTTACTTTTCATTTTCATGACATGAGGTGTATGATTAATCGGTTATAGAGCTTTGTATGTAGTCATACTTTTTTTTTTTAAATAATGTTTTACCTGTTTTGAATGCCTTTCGGTTGCTCTTTCTCCATCCACTTGCTGTTGGCCGTTCTCTTTCGTTTCTCATTATCGTTTGGTCTTTTCCAGATATCTTCTCCTTTTATGAAGTCCTCTCTCTTTTTACACAGGTCAGTGTAATTGTCTATGAGAAACATTAAAAGAGTGCAATGAGACACAAAAATGCACAATAATGAATATGTCAACTCAAATTTTTCACATGCAAGAAAACGTCACCATAAACTTGATAAACTGTTCACACATATAACTTTAGACAATCATATTGGTATATTTGATTAACTTAAACAGTAAAAATTATTGAGCAATGTCATAATTTTCCCAGAAATCTACATTTATGCCAGTTTGAATGCAATTTAATGCTTTATAGTGACATTTAAGGCCTTGATTTCAGCCCAAAAGTGCAATTGACTTGACAAAAACCGTGTAATAAGCCGAATACGCGGTGTTGTAACATATTTTTTTCTGGAAAGGTATTTTACTTAAATAAATATATAAAAGATAAATCACACATATACTGACCGCTGATCATTAAAATCTTCGCTGGAAACGTCCTTTGGCCGTCTTTTTTCCCCTCACGTCCGCCTGTCCACTTGACGTTCAACCAGCCATCTCCATCCTCCAGATTAGGGCACTCGTTAAAAGGTTTGGATGACAGTTGTTTTTGGTCGTCCTCCTTCATCCATTGTATTGGTCCCACCTCTACAGCCTTGTCTTTAATGTAATAAATAGCATACGCCATATCAAGGTTTTAACACACCTATCTCGTCGACGAGCTCCCGTTTTTCTTTTCTTTTTTCCTTCACCTGCAAGCGCGCGAACGTTTGAAGGAGCGCGAATGAGCTATCGCGAGATCTCTATGCAGCGAAGTTGGGTCGCACTACGTGTAGTACCGCGAGACTACCGTGTCGAAATGAATGCTGGGAAATGAGAAGGCAGAGAGAAGAAACGTGAAGCGTAATGGAGGATCGTGGTAGATTTTTGTAGCGAAATCATGGCAAAACGTTCGGGACCGTACAAGAAGTACTTGGAGGATGGCACAGAACAAATCCCGAAAAGAACACGGAACAGATGCAAGGAAGCAAAGGTAAGTTATGAACGACAGGTTACTGTTGTCTTGCAACTGTGTAGCCTACTTTGTTTTTTACTCTGAAGCAAAGTGAACAAAATACGCCCATACTTTTTTTTTTAATTTATGTCGCAGGCTTTTTGTCTAATATGTTCACAAAATGACCCCCCTCCCCCGAGAAGAAGGCATATGGGCGGGATCTTCATTGTAGACTTGACCCTGGCCGGGCGTGTAGTTCAGCCTTTGGCTCTGATGCTTATGGGATGTCAATCAAAGTTAGACCCTCTTTAATATACAAGCATTAGAAAGTGTACCTTACGAAAACCCGCCTGGTTTCTTTAATTATACCTAACACATAACACATGAGGGGCATGCTTTATCATATGTGTTCAATAAACTTATATTTCAGCAAAGTTAGGAGTCATACTATGCTTTGGGATTTGAAAATATGATGTATAAAAATATTTTATTAGTGTTTGTTTTAATCGAGTGGCTCTGTGGGATTGGTAATTCAAGAAAAACGTTTTTTGCCCAAACTTTAAATATGTCAACTACTAACATTTTGGGTGTACTCTCTTGTCTAGGTCAATGAAGATGGGGGAGATGCTGGTGACAAGCTCTTGTATCCTGGTCCTCCGGGAACTAAAGGAGAGACTACTGATGCTCCTGCCCTTCCAGTTGTGGCACAATTTGACTGGTGCAGCAGTGACTCATTTGCTTGAAATGCTCAACATTGCCTTTCCTGGTTTGATCCCATCCTCCAATTACCTGTTCCAAAAAGAATTTGGAAGCTCATCTACATATGAAGTACACTTTTATTGTGAATGCTGTTTGAAATACCTTGGCATTAGAGCTGACTGTCCCCGTGTATGTGATACTTGATGCAGATGAACACCTGAAAAAAGGGATCTTTATTCTTGTTATAGGGTATAAGGATTTGGTCATCCTCCATGGCAGGTAGACATCCTAGCTTCACATGGGCTTGCCATTGGAAAACTATGTGAAAATCTAAGTAACTGCTTCTGGTATTACAGGCGTATTTTGGTTACAGCTGTTTTGTTTCACAGTCTGAAAGTCTATGAACGGCTGAAAAAAAGATTCAACAGTGCTGTATCTTTGAATGATGGTAAATTGTGTTTAATTAATGACTTGGTTGTCTTTAAAGAAAAGTGTGCACATGAAAACCCGGGATACTGTGCATGTAGCAAACATTCTTGTGTGTTGGTAGAGAAGCTGAGTAAATCTAACAGGCCATTGTGTAAAGATTCAAAGATTGATGTAGAGAGTACTTTCATTCATGAAGTTAAGACTGGAAATGTGTATGTCATTTGCCCTTATAAGATATTAAAGAAATGTGTTGTTGTTGAGACTGATAAACTGTATGTTGTACCTCTGCCAAATCCATATGAACGGGATTGAAAGAGCTCATTGTCTTTAATAAATGTTCCTATTTTATGAGCATTAATAAACTACCTGATAAGTTATTTTTCTCCTTTTTCCATTGTTATAAAATAGGTGGTTTTATGTGCCATTTAAGGGTTGGAAGTTGTTTGAAATAAACAAAAAAAAGGTTATGACACTATGTAGACTATGAGAAACACCAGGTTCACTTAGGCTATAAACTTATAAGCCACATACATACTGACCTTTTGCCAAAAAAATCAAATATCGGATCGATATGATTTGGATTATCTTACAGTATAGTATAGTACAGAAACAATCTAGCAAATGTGAAAATATATTAAATGGGCTACAGTCAAAAATACAACTGCAAATAGTTTTATATCTTGTCATATTTCATTTTAATAAGATATACTCAAGAACAAGTATTATCTAAATGTAAACTTTAGTGTAAGTATACATATAAGTATAAAAGTATAGCCTAAATTTTAATATACTTAAACTTTACTTGGTGAAATGTACTTCTGATAAGTACAAGTGTAGTCTAAATGTAAGTAAACTTTAGTATAAGTATATACATATATAACATTGGCATAATTATGAGTGTACTTAAAATGTACTTGGTGAAGTATACTTCTGATAAGTATAGTCAAGTACAAGTATAGTCTAAATGTAAGTAAACTTTAGAATAAGTATATATATAAGTATAATTATTAGTATACTTAAAATGTACTTGGTAAAGTATACTTCTGATAAGTATAGTCAAGTACAAGTATAGTCTAAATGTAAGTAAACTTTAGAATAAGTATATATATAAGTATAATTATTAGTATACTTAAAATGTACTTGGTAAAGTATACTTCTGATAAGTACACTTAAAGTAAACTTGAAGTATACTACCTTGATTTTTAGTATACTTGAAGTATACTTGAATGTACTTCTTTTTGGTAAGGGTATGTAAAGTACACGGTGTGGAGGATGATAACATTAACCAGGTGTGGCTGCCATTACCATAAAGCATTCTGCCAACGCCATCCACCCGTCGCTATATATTTCTCTCTGCTTGGAAAACTACATTTTAATTAGGAGCGGCGATACAGGACGACATTCATGGCACTTCAGACTAAGGTTTTTTGACAAATGATCTTGCTCTGATCACGCTGCAGGGTCGCCTTGTCTCCGCGCGAAGCCAAGAAGATCAACACCAGTTATTGTTGTACTGTTTTGTTCCGCGTCAATGTGAAAAGTATTTACAGTATGGTGCACATGCGCCAACAGCTTGGGCTGCAGGTCTGTTGAGTAACTCATTATACTTTATAAGGAGGAGCGCTTCAGTAGTGACCGAGTCACGAGACTGACTGACTTCAGTCAGCTGGAGGAAGATGCTCTATGAGCTGGACGTTTGACATAAACCTTCAGACGGCAGCGCCAAATAAAGGTAAGCGCATATTTATGTCACGCTGCTAATGCACCACAGGTGCAGTGGACACGACTGAAGGTTAATGCGACTTACAGTGGGACATTTGTCAGGTTGACGTCAGGAGGATTTAGTAAGTTCAGGATAAATGCAGTGTCCCTCCTCCAGTAAACGCAAATTATGAAGTCGCAACACACTGCGACGAACGCTTCAGCTCACGCCTTAGTAGTGCAGTTCTTTTAGTAAAATACTTCAAAGATGCACTTTTCAGTTCTTTGTTTAGAAGAAATGTGCAAACTCATTACTCATTACTTTAGTAATATTTGAAAGCCAATTTAACACAAGTTGAAAGTTGCTTTTGACTTGTTGACTCAAGAAGTGTTTTCAAATTAAACTCATTGTTTGTAGCATCGTTACACTGAGACCTGGTTTTACATGACGGCGTTTTAAAAAACAGTTTTTACAGCAACATTTTGAAGTCAATGTCTTTTTTACCAGACAAACAATGGCAGAAGCACGGAAAATGTCGCAGTTTTAATGAAACCACACACATGTGAGAGAACAATACCTGATAAACATTAACAATAAGAGAACACGGACATCCATTAAGGACAGACGACCAAGGGGAATTTTTATTATTACGGTGACGGGTCAATTTTAAAACTATAAAACTACCAAGTCCCAGGAGAATATGGACAAAGAGTCATGACACGTTGTTCTGATTGTCCATCTACTGAGCGTGTGCAGAAGAAAGTGCGTTTTTGCCCATTTACATGGCGACGGAGCCCGAGCATTTGCAACAAGTTCTACCTTGGGAGCGGTTTTCAGTGACTCCGAGCACCACTGTCGTATAAACGGCCCAAACGAGCGCTGAAAATGACCCGCAATGAAGCCAACTTTTGAAATACGCTGGAGTCTGTGACTTCTGCAGGGGTACGGGAGCCTCAGAGGGACACAATGGGCCTGATTTTATTCCGTAGATAAGACAGGATCAGCTGTGTTCATTGACTTAATTTCATCAACTGCAAATAACAACACATCTAATGTGACACTGTTGACGTGTTAATCTACAAATCTATAACTGCATTCAGTGACGGGCATGTCACTGCAGTATTCCCAACACGAGTCCTCGCGTCTGAGGTTCCTGCTGGAGGCGAATATATGACGATAACAATAATAATCAAACCCGTCACTTCAATATAGCAATGCCTCAATAGACTGCTATAAAATAAGCTGTGTTGAAGGTCTGAATTAAGTCTTAATTAAGAATTAAAGCAACATGTTATTGTTGCCGCTCGAGGAGACGGAGTCTGTTTAGACGACTTGGAGAAAGAAAACGTTTTGACACAGCAATCTGTTATCCATTTCGTTTTATATCGTCTTTTATTTTATTGAGGCATTAAAACGCTTGGCCAGTCATTCAAATGAAACCATGTGAGTCGTTTGGAGGGAGAAAATACATTATTTGGAGCTGTTAAGCTCTTGTAGACATCTGAAGTGTGACCCTGACGGCACAGCTTGCCGTAAGATGTCAAACGACAAGAATGTTTGAAACCACTGCTTTAGTATTCGGAAATGTGCATTTGTTTAAAAGCTTGTTTTGAAGGTTTTTTTTTTGTTTTTTTTTTAAAGTAAAATAGTTAATCATTACATGAACTCTCATTAACTTTTTTACACGTCAACGATTTCAAGTTGAAACGCAAAAACTTTCACTGCGTTTTTGGCGTCCGTTTACACGACATCGGAACTGTTGGACTCGTTTCCAAGGTGGAGCTTTTTGAAAACGCTCACCGGCTGATGACGATGGAAACGCTGCTACTGTACAATACGTGGCCGTGTAAACGCTAAAAACGAAAATGATGCGTTTTCTCTTGAAATGTAAACCAGCATTAATGTGACATTTCTTTGACGACGGGAGTAGCTAATAGAAATTCCCACGAGACGTATAATAATATACTTCAGTTCTTCACAGCTAATCACCACAAACACAGAATTTAATTAATAGTATTTGTGTGACCTCTGTGGTAATTTTGCAGAATGCGGTTTCCTACAAACGAGAGGTTATGCCTCGGGAGCCTTTAGCGTGAAACAGATTAGCACGACGCAAACACAAACTCCGACACGAAGGAGATGAGTCGTACTGTCACCCCCCCACCCCACCCTACCCCACCCCCCCAACCCCCCCCCAATTCAAAACATGAAAAGTAAGACAAAGTCTTTTGGGAGGCTGTGAGAAAGAATTCCCCTAATGATATTCCCTGTGGGAAGAGCCTAATTTATTCAAGTTAACGCGTCTTATTTTCTGTTCAAGGTGTATGCCACGGAATTAGCAAACAAATTTAATTGTTAATCCATCTGCTTTGAAACAAGCGAGATCTTGTTCAATAAGCTCCTGAGTCAGCGTGATCCAATTAGGCTAGAACGGAGACGTTTGTAATCATTTGCCATCACACCACCCCTGCAACCTACACAGATACACGCACGCAAACCGGCTTATGCTGTTTTTTTTGGGGGGGGGGTGGAGCATGAAACTTGTGTTTTGGCGATTGGCGCGGTAACACAAACTGTTTAAAATGAAGTAGTGACCCCAGAGAGTTCCAGGTCAAAGGTCTCGGGGTAGGAATTGCAAATGACATGTCCACCCTCGGGCTTCTCCCGATAACTTTTTCTTCTTCTTCTTTCCGAGCAGAGGACGAGGCCCCCGCTCGTTCCTCCACTGTCCTCACTGACAGGTCTTTGGGGAGTGATATGCAAGTATGGAAGTGTAATGAACTTGTTTTCCTTCTCTAAAGCCCCTCGCTGTCTCCTAAATCACCGGAGCAGCATATGAGCCACCAGCCTCTCTCCCACAGCTGCACTTGCTCTGGAGTCTTCAACTGCACAACGTGGTGCAGATTCTAAGCAGATCCATGACCTTCTGTCCACTCCGCCGCTGAATTATTGACCACGTGTGACTTTTTTTCTTTATTCCTTTCATTTAGAACTCTGTGGAATTGAATTTATCCAAGATAAACTTCCACAATGTGAACACAGAATCGTTGTCGTTTTATCAAAGCCGGCAGGTAAAATACCAGACGGAGTGTTTTAAAGGGTTTTCAACCCCATTTGAAGAGACTCGTCCGGTTTCTGGATGTTTTCTATACATCTGATGGACAAAGCTTTTGATTGGTTGCGCATTTTTTGGTTATTTAGCTACACATTTCAATCTTCGAACTGTTTCTGTAAAGCGTCATAAATTTATATTTTTCTTCAATTAAAATGTTATTGATAGGTGAAAATAATGACGACGCAGGACACTTCTGCATGTGTTTGAAAAGCATCGCTGACTCCTAGTCAGTGGAACCACATTGACTAATTCAAGTTGAAATGGAAAGCCTTGAAATAGTGACTCCTTATTGGTTCACACCAATTTAGATGAAGTGATCGGGTTTCCAGTTGTAAAAACATGCCCGAATTGTGCAGTAAGTCAGATTACAACATTATATTGTAATAGAACTCAGTAGTTTACGGGACGTGACAACATGATTGTAGAAACGTTTACTGAAATTTGAAAGAAATGTAGCCGTTTTATAGAAATGTTCAAGCTATAAAGTGTGAATTAATCTCTCTTTATTTGGAACAAAGGTCATTCCAGATATATTCCCAGGCAATTACTGAATGGATACATTTTAAAGTTCTTTTCATGGTTGAAAAGTCTCAAGGGCTTCCTTGGTGGCGGTGGTTTGAAGTGGTTGTGTCTGACGCTGGAAAGAAAGGAATCCAAATTAACCCATTTCTTCTGCACTGCACGCATACTATATATAATAATAAAGATTGGTCAAAACAAAAGCTGTTTTTTAATGTGAGATTTCCACTAATAATAATAATAATAATAATAATAATAATAATAAAAATAGTAATAATAATAATAATAGTAATAGTAATAATCACTATGGTGGAAATTAATAACCTCACATTCTTCTCTTAAGTCAAAGTATTGATATATTTGTTATAAAAGCTAAAAAAAAAAAAAAACAGGTTCAGAAAAAAACATTTATTTAAAGATGAATGGCACATACATGACACAAACATGTGCACACTGCAAATATTTTGTGTAAAACTACGTTTGTTCCGGTGGATGCAGTAGCCTATAAGTAAAACAGATCGAACAGTCATGAAGGACCTCACAGAGTTTTGTATTTGGCCCGTTCCCTCCTCTGCTGGGATCAGTGGCCGCCGGGTTTTGTGTTGCAGTAAATGATAAACACCTCGGCCTGTGAGAGATGTGCAGTTTGCTGTCGGCGTGGTGTCCTGGACGGAGGGCAGCGGCGGGTGAGCAGCAGGTCTGCTCCTAGTTAGCTGAGCAGATCTTAATCTCCAGAGTGCAGCATCTGCGGCATTCAAAGAGGATTGATGGGCAACATTCCTTGATTCTTTCTTTTTTTCTCTCTCTCTCTTTTACCTCTGCTGCCCTTCCCTGTGCCCCTCTCATGATGTAATGACATTATCAATTAGCCCCCATTAATTTAGCAAAAACAAATAAGCACCTCATTGCACCTCCCTTCCAGCATGTGGTTCTGATTTCCTGGATGTTTGTCAGTGGCCGCTGTTTGGTTAATCCTTTGGCAAAGGTGGTGCGGCCATGAGAGGTCATGCCTTTCTCCTCCCTGCAGCCCATTTCCTCCCTGGACTCCGAGGGATTTCTTTCACTTTGTGACACTCTGCAAACCCTTTCCTTTGAATTGCTGCGATCATTCATAATGCTGAGGGCTTTTATCCATAAATGTGGTGAGAAGTAAGTAATATAACGCTAGCGTCATATATAAACACCCACAAGTGTTTTCAGCTTCCTTCACAACAATGTGGATTTGGTTGGTTTAACCAGTTTGGAGGGTTTTAACGGTTACAGCTTTTCTGCATCATGCCAACATTCTCTTTCAAATGGAAAAACAGGCATGGGGCCAAAATGAGCCTCCCTGCTGATGGGACGGGCTGATAACCTGGTGCATAATGGTCGACTAATTATCAGGATCTATAGTCAAAGATCATCAGAAAATGCTTTCTGTAAAATAGTGAATCCCATTGTTTGGCTCAAAACAATGAAAGACGTAAGATATTTTCCAAAATATTTTGAGGTTAAATGATTTTTAATGGGTCAAAACAGTGGCAGTGGGAATAAAAAAGGTCACCAACACCACATGAGAAACCTCATGTTTTCTGAAGACGAGTGGAAAAACTGCTTGTATGTGAAGAACATATATTCTACTGATATTACAATAACATTTTTTTATTTTTTTTTTATTTTACAATGAAATACATGACGTATGATCCAGGACCTTCACCTCACAACAAGGAGATCCCTGGTTCGAGGACACATCTGATGAATTAACATTAACCTCTCCAGCGCCACCTATTTTCAATTGATTTTCTGTGATTATACACACGGTGCCTAGATCAGCAACATGGAATACAAGATGGACAATATGTTTTGATGTTCTTATACGGTGGATTATTACAAACAGGACGAGCACAAGAAGCCCTACTACTCGCCCTAGTATTGGTCCTACGGAAACCTTTTAAACAGTATCATTACTTATCACTTCAGGGGTTGTATTTTTATTCCTAAAATGAACATAATAGTCAACATAACTATATTATTGTCTGCGTATATTTATTAGTTTATATGTATTTTACCAACATTTCACAAAAAACGTTGACTCGAGTTGCACGACATTTTCAGGGATGATTCCCACCCCTCATGAAGTCACACGGAAATTGTAAAATGTGTGTACATCTGTATCATCTGTGACAACATGAGGCATTTCAAACGACCATGACAGATGATGGAAGGACTGTTGTGGTGAACCAAATAACTTTGTATTCCATTGGTTTCCATGGTGACAAATGTGACGCTGGCAAAGGTTTGCGCTCTACCACCTCTGTGGTTTTTGCACCAGAATTTTGACACATGACTCAATGAGATGATCCAATGGACACCGGGAAGATTCTCCATTTTAAGAATCAGTCAGTGTATTTCCACATCTTGCTGCGTTTCTTACTGCTGCTCAGGGAAAACACTCTATTCTGACCACCGTCTTAGCGATCGCAGTCAGAGGAGGAGTGCCACAACAGCACATTACAAACAGTCACTCCAGTCGAGGCTTTGGATGCGTGGCAGCCCAAGCTGAAATACAATCCTCCAAACACCACTGCACAGTCGTGTTCAACATCTGGCAACATTGTTATGACATTACATGTTACAGGAGCGAGCTGACAAACCTGAACGGTGAAGAAAAAAATGAAAATAACAAATGGGAGTGTTTTTCTTTTGGTCAACTCTCCAGCTGTTACTTATTTGAATACTTGAATTGACAACTTAAAGACAAAAATCCCAATAGATTAGTATTTTTACATTATTTTTACACCATGAGGGGACTTGTTATTCACAGAAAGAGTCTTTTTTTTTTTTTTTTCCAGCTCCACCCAATGTGGTTTAACACAAATATCAAATTTGTGGGCAGAAAGCAACAGCTACAATCAGATTTCCATTGTGGTGTTTATGAGCGAACATAAGTCACAGCCAGCACAGGGGAGACACTCACAAATATACAAACAAACAATTAAGGACATATAAAGCTCACCAAACAATATCAATATGCATAATATGGACTTTATATCATTTACATGGAATTATAGCTAAGTGGGACCACATCAAAATGAGCCTGAGGAAAAGTTGACAGCCTCCAGAGTGAGCCTGTGCATCCCAGAGGAGCAGTTTGTACATTAATACTCGACCCCTGCAGGAAATTGCCCCCCCCCCCCCCCCCCCCTGTATCTCTGTAAAACATATTCCACTGCAACAAAGGCGATGGAAAGAAGCCCGATTTTTTTCTTCTTTTTTTTTAACTATTAATGAGGTTAAGACTGACGCTCAAAGATTAAACCACAACGTCTGGCTGCCCGGCTGCACAAAGATGGCAGGTTGACCCCCCCCCCCCCCCCACACACACACACACACACACACTGTTTTTCTTTTTTTTTTTTGATGAGGAAGTGGAAAAAAAGAAGGAAAGACAAATCAGAGTTATGGCTGTTGCACAAAATACACACACACACATATATATATATATATATATATATATATATATATAGAGAGAGAGAGAGAGAGAGAGAGAGAGAGAGAGAGAGAGAGAGAGAGGGAGAGAGAGAGAGAAAATGCTGTAAAAAACAACACGTTAATTTAATTAATTGATTTGAAACATTTAATTTGTTTAAAAAAAATGTGATGTAATTTCCGTATTTGTTTACTTCCGTGTTTGTATGTTTTTTTAACTCCCTTTACCGGAGCAGCAGCATGTGCAGCTAACAAAACTCAGACTTATGTTAGACGTTTGTTAATTAATTAATTTATGTTTTTATTATTTTGCTAATCTTGGAGAGAAACAGTTTCCTGCAAAGCTAAAAGGATGTCATAAAAATAGTCCTTTAACTTGAATAGAGTCTACGTGTGTTGAGTTGACATTCATTTCGTGGTCTATATAGTTTTTTGTTTTTTATTTGTGTTTTCAAGTTTGCTTGTTTTATAAAACCCTTCAACATCAAACTCTCTTACAATTCCTGCACACGTGATCACATTATGGGGTCATTAATGGTTTGTAACTACAGCGTAACTTCATCAGTGATGAGCGGTTGAAGCAGCCAGGCAGAGTTTCAGCGCAGGAACCATCAAACAGTAAACCACCTGCTCCGGGGTCAGCCAGCGTGGATTAGCCGCGGGGCTCCATTCTCTTTTCTCTCAGTAAATCTCCTGTGTGAATGGCGTCACGCTGCCTTTACTCAGGCCACACTGACACCTCTCTGCATCACTTCAGCACTCACGGCTCATTTACTAACCGGGACAGATTTTATTGTTTCCGAGCACCACTTTTCTAAAAGTGGTGACATGCTCAATACGCCGTGATTCAACTTGAACTTTATCACCCCGACGCCATCGGGGGGCACGGGGGAAGGCTTTATCTGCTTGCAGATTAAATTAAACAGCAAAAGATTTTGGTTATGACAAAAATCTTAATCTAGACTGCTGTGTTTTCTTGATAGCAGAGTGTGTGTTGGTTATGTGATTGCTTCCCCCTACCTATCCTATTTATTTTAGACTGAAGGGAACAAATCTCCAGCTTCTCCTCCTGGTCGCCACACAGTAATTCCTGGAGAGAAATCAAGGACCTTGAAGCGTGTTAATGCTCACATATTGAAGTCGTACAGCATGGTTAAGATACAGTACCTATGAGGGAGCACAGATAAGAAGGTGTGGACAGTGATGCGAAGTTTTCTCTGCAGCATGTTTGTGTAATATTGCATCTAAACACTTTAAAGTTGGTGTGACTCATCTCTGGACTCTGCACACGGATTGAGCTCAGCCAAATCAGCAACACACATACTGACAACTTTGGAGGTTTTTGCATTAAGTGAGATCAGCTAAGATCATTTTTACCATAAATAAATCGACTGCATACTTTGTTTTCATGGAATATATTGGCTTCATCTGATCATGGTTTCTTTTCACACAGGGCATGAATATAATGAACTAAAATGCTTCCATTTGTTTTAACAGAAGGATACAACATGATTTTCTGACAGAGAAGCCATTCTTTTAGATGCAGGAGTATCAACAGGAGTTTCAAACTGTGGCTTGAATACTTGAATAGTTGAATCAGTAGTTTGGATGCTTTATCCTAAGAGTTTATATCGTTTTATCTTTTTGTGTTGAGTGAAAGTCTTGAAGTTAGCATAGTTTTAGTATAAACAACAGTAAACTGTAGTAGTTTCAGTTTCCTCATGAGAAACAAAATGATTGGAGGGAGATTTGATCTCATCATGTTTCAAAAAAACATTGACATGTTGAGAATAAGGTTGAAATATAATCTTGAGAACATTCAATGAAAATCAGCTTTATTTGGCACCAAATAAATGACAGTCATCTTTAAGTCACTTTTACAGAGAAAACTCGACAATTCCACATGAGTGAGCATAAGAAACTGTGGAATGGAAAAAACAAATGGACTTTATTCTCATATTTCAACTTTATTCTGAATATTGCATTTCTACTTTATTATAAACATTTATTCTATGATATCAATATCCTTTACCCAATGTCAGATAGGTTTGGCTGCAGCCCCTTGTGGCACAAAGGTGAAGGAAGGAAGGAAGGAAGGAAGGAAGGAAGGAAGGAAGGAAGGAAGGAAGGAAGGAGCTGACCGACCAGCTGACCGACCGACACACCCGCCCACCCACCTACCAACCAACGTTAAAAGGAAACAGCCATAAGTAACTGTCTGTACGTTAACACCAAGAACCCACCACATTTCAACACTGCCCATTTCTTTTTATTTTTTCAGTCAAAATATTTTTCATCAAATTAAGCCTTCAACATTAACACAGTCCAAAAGAAGTATGAAACGGTCTATACCCAGTCAGACCAGCTTCAACCCAATCCTATTCTTGGTGTGATCAGTCAAACAATCCTAACTTTAAAAGAACGTTTATTTCAGACCTGCCACACACACTCCTGAAATAACACAAATGTTGACACAATGAACTACTGTCTGGTCAAATGGACAATCCAGCATGATCAACATGTTTTATAATGTAATTTTACCTCATTTTAGATCTTTTTTTGTAATGTTTTGTTTTAAATTCTTGTAAAGCACATTGAATTTCCTTGAGTCTCAATGATCCTGTGTGACCAAACTTTCCCCATCTTGTCTAACATTTTATCACAAATTAATTAGCTACCAGGTAAAGTTGTAGTTTTTAAGGATGTATTCCTATTTAGAGTGGTGGGAACTGCTCCAAAATAGAACCGACGAATTAATAAAGCTCATTGGAGTTCATCACCATCATCTGACCTGCAATTACCACGGGGACCACTGTCTATGGCATTACTGCCATAATAAAACAACAACTTCCTTTTCTCTTCCTCTCTCATCGCCACAGCTGCACGTATGTATTGGCTGGGGGATACGAGAGAGAAAGGAATTCCTTCTTTGATTTATAGGAAGGACCTGGTTTTGACCCAGTCCTACAGCTGGAAGCTCGCCATCACCCCATTCAGTTTATCAGTGAGCACTTAAAAGTGACCACTCAACTATTTATGCCACGTTTGGGTCACGCTGGGCAAGTTGGGCATTTTAGGGAGTGGACTGTTTAGTCAGGTGTATGAGCAGATCTGTCATGTGAGCGTGTAGTCTCATTCATTAAGTCCGAGCAGAGCAGTCAGAGAGCTGCCGAATTTATGAAAAGCTCTCCCCAGCAAAGCATTCGGAATAGGTGATGAAGACTCCCAGAAAATGAAGAGTACAGTAGCTCCTTCTTCTTTTATCTGAAGGGGAGCTGTGTTAAAACCTTCCAATAAGCACTTGTAAAATGTCTGTTGGTAAGCTGTGTAGTTGCCAGATAAGGAGAAAGGAAATCTAGAAATAAATAAAATGGATTACGTCCTCTGAAAGCTGCATCTATGCCCTACAGCCGACTGGGTCCCTCTCCTGTCTGCATGATAATGCTTTTGTCCAGGCTTGTGACCCAGTTGGTACAAAGTGGGGAAATTACGTCATTTGCAAATATGCTTTTATTCCACGATAGAGTATAATTGTAAAAAAAAAACGAAATGAGATTATCTTTCTAGTCCTCAACAAACAGCCATGCAGCTTTATGGGAGGGGGGTGGGGGTTGGAAAAGACTGATAATTTGCCAAAAAGAAAAAAAAAGAAAGGAAAAAAAACCTTAGCGTGGAAGCATGTACTCAACCTTGGGCCCAGGTTATTTTAAGGGAAGCCAATCTTTGATCAGCCAAGCTGAAATGGCTAAGATAAGTGGGAGCTACATCTCGCGGCAGGACCGCGCACCAGTCTGATATTGCTATTTCCTCCCTGGTTTCTCAAGAGCGGTAAATAGCTGCTGCCCCCGCCACTCCCCAACTCCCCCCCGCCCGCCCGCCCGCCCGCCCTCCTGCACCTCCTCCCCTCCCCCTTATCTGCTCCCCACTTTCTTCTGGAGATCTCTGTCACTTTAATCCACAGAGTCTGCCGCTGGTTAACAAGGAAATCCTGTGTCAATTATCACCAACCACTTCCTGCTGGGATAGCAGCAGGGAATCAAAGGGGCCTGAGAGTCTTTCACACCAGAGAGGAGCGGTGGGCCTAATTAAATGGCCCTTGTGTCCCGCTGGCTGCCGGTGGCCGGGTGACAGATAGCCCAGCCCAACGATAACCTCCTTCAGCTGATGATTGTTTTGATAGGGGGAGCGAGTAGGCACTTTGGGTGCCCTAAGGTTGGCAGATTGCGATCATCCAGGAGTCCAAATTAGCTCCCATCCAGGACGTGAAGGTTTATGGAGCAAAATGATGGCTAAATTCTTTGAAATGTATGTAATCACAATGTAATGTGGGTACAGCTGATATAACCTGAAACGGGATCCAGGCTGCTGAAGCTTTATAGAAGCAACGTGCTTTTTTTTTTTTAAAGTCACCATAAGCAAAAAAAAAGAAAAAAACCTGTCATTAAAATTCTGGTTTCATAAATCTCAGAATGTGAACCCACGATGCATCATTTGCACACTAGTGGGTGAAGCGTGCATATTAAGATTTGATATGCCATATTTTATCTCAATTCTCAAAACCCTGCCGTTTCGCAGGGGGGGAAAAAAGGGAAAGTTACTTGAAGCCCAAATATGCAACGCTCAAAATGACAATTCCCAGACCACTTTCAGGTGGAGGTCTGTGAAAGCACAACTTAAGGTTTCCACTGCTTTATATCAACTTGAAGCATCATATGGGGTCAGCGAATCAGCATCCTGCCTGCCTTGTAGTTGTCATTTCTCTCTTAACTGTCACTTACAGGTATCTGGTGTCGCCTGCATAATGTCAGATTAAGTTATCACCCACAGTCACTGGTAAAAGTGGCTTTTTCTCTTCATTAAAAAAAAAAAAAAGTTTGCCTCTGAGAACTCGCCAGAATTACCATTTCAAATAGTGCCTGTATGGAATATGTTTCCCGGGGATTGGCTATGGATTGTGCATGATTGATAGAATGGGTAATTTAAGGGACTGTGTGCAGAGCTGCACACACACACACACACACACACACACACACACACACACACACACACACACACACACACACACACGCACACACACACGCACGCACAGTCAAACTTTGTCGGATATTTAACATTTAAAGAGGCTAAATAAAGGGCTGATATTTTAACATTGCTGCCAAACATTGAAACAAAAACCCCGCAGTGAGATGAAGTTCATCACGGTGTTCTCCCCTCTGTTTCTCCCTGCCTCCACTCCTGTTGGAGACGCCTTCCACCCCCCTCTCCCTACCCCCACCCTCCACCCTCCACCCTCCACCCCACCCCAGTCTTGTCCACCTTTAAATTTTCATATGGAGGAAAAGGGCTGCAGAAAAACCAATTTACTAACAGAGCGACATCATCTGTTTGGCCGTTTATCTCTGACACACCACCCCTCAGTCCAGTGTTGACAGTACATGATATTCCATTAATCTGCCTAATGAAAATTTAACCAGTGTTATAAACAAATAATTGGCCATTATCCTCTCAAAGATCCCGAATAAATTACTTGGGCGTTTTTCATGGCTTCTGAAAGAAGAAGAAGCCGGCCCCTCCTGATTGATGTTGGAATAAATGCGGGGCCGGCTCCGACGCTGCGAGTGGGTCTCGGCTAAGCCTGTGATTGACTTAATGAGAGTCTTTGGGGTGAGTAAATGTTCCAAATTGCTCAGTCATTAGCTTTTGCTCGGCTGTCTGAAGATACCCCCGGATCTGCGGCGCGGGTCTCTCCTCTTGTACCATTCCGCCTGCAATTACATTTTCATTTAGAGCAAACCTCTGAAGTCCGATAGGCAGGCCCCTTTTCATTATGCTGGCCTCCTTTTTCTTTTTTATCTAAATGGTGTGAAATGTCTCTTCATTTAGACCAATTAAAGTTGAAAAAGACTGCGCTGTAATGAATTATCATACAAATTATTTACTTAATGCCACAATCTCTCTCCCTCTCTCCCTCTCCTCCTTTCTCATCCTCCTCTCTCTGGCACCGGGGATGCGCAGAGTCAGACGGATGGGGAATACGGGGCGAGCGAAGACGTGGTGGGAGTCCACAATGGATCCACTTTGAAACCGAGACTTCTCTCCAAACGATACACATTTTACCGAGGTCTCGCTTCTTCTCCTTTTTTTTTTTCTTCTTTATCCGAGTGATCCGAGCTCGGCGCGTGGACGGTCCCGACTGATGGAAGAGGACGTGGGGGGGGGGGGACCCAGTGTCTGAACAAAAGGGAATAGTACGTCGCCAATATAGCTCATTTCAGATATTTCATTTCAGGAGATGTCTAAGCTCTTCTTAATTAAGGACAAGCTTATGGTTTCAAATTAACTCGTTTAATTGCGGGGGACCGGTTCTTGTCTGGAAGACGGTGTCGAGGATGTCTCCAGTCTCCTTCCGGAGGCTGTTGGCTGACACATAAACACTGGGAGAGTTCACAACTATCACAGCAGCCCCATCCATACCTCTGGGACTGCCTCTCTCTCTCTCTCTCTTTCTCTCTCTCTCTCTCTCTCTCTCTCTCTCTCTCTCTCTCTCTCTCTCTCTCTCGCTCCTCGCCAAGACTCCCTCCATTAGCTTTTCACCAGCAGAGCAGCTATTCAGCTCATATTCTCCAGCCATTATTCGCCTCAGCAGCCAATGCGCCATATTAGGGTTGTTTTCATCAGACGACATAATGGGGAGAGGAACGAAACCATATATTTTCTCGCACTCTCCCGTGTGTTTTCTTTCCAAAAGCCCGTCGATTCGCAGGCTGATCGTGCCGGGTAAAGCTGGTGGAGCTGAAGTGACTTGTCGCCATGGAGACGGCAGCCTCGACTTCATGCCAGAGCAGTTCTGCTAAAGCCCCAAGATGAGGGGGCAGCGAGAAGGGGCTGTTAGTCTGTCCCTTGCCCAGCCACCCCTTAACTAAGTACAAATGAGGGGGGGGCCGCCCCGACCTTAGATGGAAGCCAGATTTGTCACCAGAGGCCATAGTTGGAGTTTAAAAAAAAAACAAAAAAACATTCAAGCTGCTGAAACCAAAAGTCCCCAGCCTCGATAATTCACTGCGCCTCCCTCAAAGAAGTGCAAAATCCACAGGGAAAAATAAACTTTAGAGAGGTCAGTTTCCGAGGAGGTGTCAAACAGTTGCTAAACTCACGAGGCAATAATCTTAAGTACTACACGATTTGCACTAATTGGTATGAAATCACCCACAGTGCTTAAGTGCAGCTACCGCTCCGGTTTGCTGCATCTGCTCCATGTCAGGGCCGATTCTTTTTGACAGCCTGGAAATACAAATACGAAATTGCCATATGGTTCGCCCACCTTTGGGCTTAAGTCACAGGTACAAAGCGGGAATGGATTTTCACCAGAAAATCTCCTCCATTGCTTTTTGCTCTCTTATCAGCAGCACGAGAAAATAAGTGCTATTTGCTGTCATTATCAAGAAACACATAAAAGCTGCAGATATACTCTTATGCAAAAGGAGCCATTCTAAATATTATGACACAAAATGACGGGAGCACAATGACAGGATTGATGTTTGGCAGCTTACACAAGCAGTTTATAGTGGAAGAGTGACAGAACGTCACAATATTTCCAGATATGCTCACAATACAAGGAAATATTTAGCCTTTCAGGAGCACCCAACTGATACTGACAGTAATAAATTACTGCTGCCAGAGGATACTGAGGGGGTTTGATGTCAAATCCACTACACTCAGATGTGTCGTGGGATAGTAATAGCCACATATGGCGATAGATTTACCACTCCAACATGAAGCTGTCTGAATAATCAGTCCCAGGTCCTCATTATGTGTGGCATGCATGCTAATTGCTGCTTATTAACCCAGTACTTACACTAACAGAGGTAACTCACATTCAAGCCACATATAAACAACACAGCCATTTATAATTTGTGATAATGGGTGAAGATTATGGATCTGGGTAAAAATACTGAATTACAAATCCTCCCTGGTGTGGTTGTAAAAGCATTATTTGATCAAGCTTTATTGCTCAGAAACTAAAAGAGGCATCGCAGAAATCATTTCATTGACTCGATTGATGCCCCCCCCCCCCCCCCCCCCCCCCCCAGGTTTCATGTCTCCTCTCTGAAACGTTACAGTAAATCCTCTCGATTTAGTTGTTCTGTCACTTAAAATATAAATTTTGAAAACTTGAGAGCAGGAAAACTGTGCATTCGCCCAAATAACAACTATTCCTATATCTTTTGGTATTCAAGCTCATTTCTTTCCAGCTCAGACACTTCCTACATATTTGGACGTCTTCTTCTTCAGCTGACCGACACAGTCTTCAGTTTATATCATCACAATTCATCTCCCGTGACACACATTATTCCGCCATCATTCTGAGCATTTTAAAATGTTTCTATTCATAGACCTAGTTGTATCTACTGGTACTCTACTGTACGACTTCGACTGTCAATAGGATTTAACTCACTCTGATGTCTTATCAGTGATATCTTAAGGTCTTTATTTCAGTAGCTTTAACACATGTATCTAGGAGAGTTCTATTAGTATATAGCAAGTGACTGCCGACATCGGTAGTCCAAGATTAAACACAATTTAATGTTGGTATCTAATGCATCTTTATCCACCTCTCATTGCTCATTACAGCTTTGTTTGCATGTCTTTGGTGCTGTACAAAAAGTTTACAATAATTATCATTAAGAATAAAACCTGTGCAGGTTTTAAGTGCGCTATTTCTCTGAATTTTCACCCACAATCCAGCACAATGTGTTTGAGCTTAATTGTCGACTTACAAATTGCCCTTAGGTGTGAATTTGAGTGTTTGTTCACCCTGTGATAAACTGGTGACCCGTCTAAGACTTATAAAATTCTCATGTGTGCATATATATGGCTCCCAGTGGTCACCGCTGTTACATTTACAGTTCTGAATTATAGTTTATTTTCAACCTAAAGTTAGTGGAAATGGCAGGAATAGACAACATCTGGATGGACGAGTGAAATATTTCAAATATTCATGAAAATGTTATTGAACAAGAAAGATGTTCTGCGTTAGTGAAATCCAAAAAAAATCTTAATATAAAGTACATGCTGTTACAACTCCTAAACGGCACGATCAAAGCCCTGCCATATTTTACACTCAACAGGCTGTGCATTTCTTTTTTTACTTTTAATAGGCTTCATTTTGTTGCCCATATAAAAAAAAAACAATGCTCAAACCTCTTAGAGGGCTTTGCTTTGGTTTCATGTGTCCACACACAAAACATTATTACTAAATAACATTAGTCTGTTTCTTTTGTGCCTTTTCTTGTAGTAGTGATGGTTTTTGGCTTTTGCCCACGGAGCACATGGCCTCGAGCTGAAAGCAAAACTTCACACAGTTATTCTCAATGTGAAATACTACAACAGACTTCAGAAACAAGTATTAGGAGTTGTGCTTCGACGCCTGAACTATAAAGTCATTCATTGGTCTATTTATTATATCCATATATTGTATCACATAGAACTATTCCATCTTATTTAATGTATTGTTTATTTTACACTAGTAAGTTTTGACGGAGCAATCTGATTGGTTGGGAGAGCTTCAGTAAGTGCTGATATTTGATATAATAGCAGCGGGACACTTCACAGCTGTTTCGAAGGTTAATGAGGCCACACGCTGACTTACACTGACGTCGCTGGGGGTTTTTTTCCCCTCTGGTTGCATGTGGGATGAATATGTTTAAATACATGTACCTGATTCAAAGAAGAGTAAGCTATGAAACTAGAAAACTTGCATAAAAAAAAACCGAACACAGCAAATCAGCATTTCAGTAAGTTGTATAAAGGAATACCACACTGCAGATTGTGTAGTTGTGCAAACTGTCAGCACTCCCTCTTTGCTTAACTCTTGAGATTCCATTTAAATGCTGTTAATAAAAACAATTCGCTTTAATGCCTTCAATTCCCCTCCAAGAATGCAGCGGTATCTCTGACAGTTAACAAGCTGTGTTTCCAGTCCGGGGTTGGCGCAGCTGCAGTGAACACTCGTGACGACTTCAAAGTTTGCGCAGCCACCTGTCATGAAACGTTTCCGTCTCACTGCAGCGTCATGACTTGTGTCAAGCGGCGCGGTGACATGAGAGGAAATCCTTCACAAACCTGCAGGCTAACATTACCTCCCTGTTACTTTAACACAAAGGGGCTTGTTTCTACAGTATTAATAACCAAGCCTCACCTAAAAAATTAATTTGAAACTATGCATACAGTCCTGAATAGGAGAGGGTAAAACTATTAATTAAAAGTGGAACAGGTTCTTATTTTAGTGGAAAGTGGAAAAATTATGAGCCTTTGTTAAGGAAGGCCCAGGAGCAAAGCTTTCATTAGCCTACATGCATGGCAAAAGCAATTCATCAACTGTAATTTTGCCTCAATGGGCAAAAAAAGAGGGATCAACCTCAGCATGCTATTTATGGAGATTTACGGAAGTCTGGGAAATGTTAATGTGATTAACATTTATCTACAACATGTTTCGAAATGGCCCTCATGTCCACGTTTTGCCTTTAAGATTAAGTTATTGCACTTGCTTGAGTTTAAAAAAAAAAATGGAGTGATACAGAATCTGCTTTGCAGTGCAAGAGCACACAATGATGATTTTTTTTTTTGGGGGGGGGGATTCTCTGTCACATTAGTGGAGGATTTCTTCTACACCCCCCCTCCCCTCCCTCTGCCTCCCCTCTCTCTAAATATCTCTCTTTATGTGTGTCTGTCCCCAGATGAAGGCGCGGCGAGCAGAGCGGCGCTTTTGTCCTACCGGAGTGTCTCTCTCGAAAATGTGAACTGTTCCACGGATTAGCTGAGCACAGATTTATTTAATGCATCCTCATAGAGTATTGTTGAAATCTATTTTGGGATATGGAGCTTGCCAAGCTCTAAGCCTGGTAATATATGCCTGCTACAGTTTAAGAGAGAGGGTTCACAGACCCTCTTTATGCCGGGATCATATGGATCATACGGAGTCATTGAATATGAAAATATGGAGGGCTGGTTGCACATTTATTGTTTTCACACTGGGCCCACAAAAAGGCTTGTTTCCATGCCCTCCCTCCTGTCTCTTGTTTGTATGGCCTGTTTAAATATTTGATGTCCTAGAGAATGATTGTGATATTCACCAGATAAGATACTGCACATGCATATGCCATGAGAGGCCCCTATTTAAGATACCGGCTTAAGGTTCCTGAGAGGCCAACAAAGCCAAGGATGGAAGAGACTGCACTGCATTTGCATTTAAGCTGTGGATTTAGGAAAAGCTAGAGCAGAATGAATACTAATAATGTATCTAATTTAAAATGCTAAGTATTTACCTTAGAATTTATTCAACCATAAAAGCTTATAAATAAAATCAAAAGACACATTTTCATACGACGCCCATGAGAGTGTGTTTACAACAAATTATGCTTTATGTAAATTTCACAAACATCTTGCAAAACCCATGGTACTCTCCCGCACTTTACATGGAAAAACTGCCCCGGACCGCCGATCACTTCAAGTCCTGAAACATGGCCCCACGATCCCCCTCCGACTCTGACTACACTTCCCAGCATGCCTCGGGGGCGGTGGTGGTGGGGGGGTGGGGGGGTGGGGGTAAGTGGGGTGGGGGTAAGTTTTGGACCGGTTCTCCTCGCAGAGGACGGGCAGCAATGTGACAGCGAGTGACACAAAAGAGGAAAGCCAGGGGGTGTGCAGGAGTGGGGGAGAGGGAGCCGGACAAAAGAGAAGACATGGGCTTTGCACGGAGGACATGATAAAGCCAGGAGCATTATCGTCAGTGTGAAAGACGGGGGCCATACTTCAAACGGGATTTTCTCTCCATGACAGGATACTCCGCTGACGCAGAGCAAATAGCTCTCTGTAGCAGTATATGGCTCCAGGGCTTCTAGGCTTCTTTGTACATTCAACAAACTACAATGCAATGATAGGATCTCATACAGAGCAACCACACGGCTTGCTACCAGGATGACAGATAAGTAAATGTAATGCCAGCCAGAGGAAAACACAGAATTTGCCAAATATTTGACTGCATTGCGATTCACTTTTATTATTGAGACGGGGGAAAAGTCTCAAATCAATCAGTGAAAGCTTCACAGGCGGATGATGCACTACTTTAGCTGCTATAGTGGATGAATTAAGCTTTACAAATAGGACTCTTGCAAGGAAGCCACGGGGTTCAATCAATTAGTCTGTGATTATTATTACTTCTGTTGTTATTACTAGTCCCAGCAGCCGGGCTGTTATGGTAACCCTAGACAGAGTCCATACGACTAATCCTTGGCCCTTCTCTAACCTCAACCTTTACTCTCTTAATCAACATCATATTCTGTGCGAGTGGGCAAAATATTTACATGTTATCTCTCGCTGCGTTTGAGTGAGAATTTGCTCTCACTCTGGGAATTCTCTGCTCAAGTTGTTTGCATGCTTGCATATGTCGCTCTGTGTGTGTGTGTGTGTGTGTGTGTGTGTGTGTGTGTGTGTGTGTGTACAGTACGTGTGTGTGTTATTCTGTCCAGGCTCCTCTGTTGGTTTTTCATCTTTTGTCTGAGTTGAAAGTCACAAGGACATTAGAGTGCCAATAAATTAGGGGAAGAAAGGCTCCTATTGTCGCTGGGCTGTCGTGGGTGGTGTACTTCAGGCTTTATTTAGCTCTGTTAGGGTGTTCCTGACAAATAAGAGTTGAGACGTGGCCTTAGAAGTTTGTTGTAAAAATGAAGATATTCTGAGTTAATAAAAGTAAAATAGCAGGAGCAGAGCCACCACAGCTAGACACGTTTATATCCCAGACTGCTGGAAAAGCTCTTCTTCTTCTTTTTTTTTTTTTTCGTTCAATATTCAACCCATCTGTCCTCAATTCGGCAAATTACTATTGAGAAGTTTGATCCAACGGCAAATATGAACTGGACAGCAAGATAAAGGAAAAGCACGAAAACACTGAAGCAAGCAAACATCGCAGTGAGACAAAGATATTTCCTATGCAAAGCTTGCACACAATGTCATGTGTGATAGCGGCGAATCCTGTCCAAGTCACACGCAGGGGGGTTGGTGGGGAGACAGAAATGAGGTCGGCTGCCTGCATCTTCCAATGATTCCCCCTCTTAGCTTTGATTCTGCTGATCCACTATCTCGCCATATAGCAAGGGGACACAAAGCAGATTTCAGCTTTGGGCTAATCTCATTAAGAAACTCTAACCACCCCTATGAGTAGTTGGTGGGGGAAGCAACTCATTCTGCACTATGGCAGAGCCAAGGCTCAGGGAGGCAGGTGTAATGTTACATAATTAGCCTCTAAACGGTAAAAAGGAGATTATTGCAAATGGCCTACTAGCCAGCACATGCAGTGGACCCGCTCCCTGAAGACTCGCCAGTCGAGTGAAGCTGAAAACATCCCGCGGGACTCGATGTGTGGAGAAGGAAAAACAGGTTATTTGCAGTAAGCGGGTGGTGGTCAGTGCTCTCTGTAATTTGGTAATTCTTTAATGAATGAACACGAGTGTGATGAGAGTCGACAAGACTGCTGTGTGCTGGTAACACGCAGAGAGACGCCATGGTTTGTGAGACTGTAATAAATGATAATAGACTTCCAATTCAGAGTAAATACTGTGAAGCATCAATTAAAGATCAGGAAATACAGCGATAACAGGTAACCTGTTACAAGTATGAACCAGAAACACAAGCTTTAATTTCTAATATTTTATACAAAGAAAGAATATTGAAAAGTTTATTGTTTTTAGAATTATAAATATCTCGTGTAGAAACAACACATTTTATGAAAATGTATATGACTTTAAATTTTAAAACTTTTAACCTAAAGCTATAAACAACTTGTAATAGTTTGTGATGCATATGAATGTATTTTAACAACACAAGAATAGATTCATTAATTAGAATAGATTCATTAATCTTTAACAAATTTCTTGTAATACTACGTATTTATAATACCAGTTATAATGGCAGCATGTAAATACATAAAGTCATATGTGTATCAGTGAGGTGTCACTCTGGCTGCTATCTTTTACACAGTAAGTTACTGTAACTTGAACCAAACATGTGTCAATTCTTATCCTGAAGGCTTTTCCTGCTGCACCCAGGGTTCCAACATGAGTCGATTTGTTCAAGTGCAAAAAAAACCCCACTACATGTGAAAAGTACTGCAATAGCAGAGATGACTGATGACATACCAGCACCAAACTAGTTGAGATTGTTACATGTTCAAGTATAAATAGTGCAGAGCATCAGTGAGGGGTGGACCTGAATTGACACGTTGCTCATCTTTCCTCCGTCTGTCCTCGCTTCACAATTACCTCCACACGCACGGAAACCGCATGAAGGGAGTTTATTGAGGCCTGCGTTTGTGCTCCCGCCGAGACGTCCTGTCGGCCACCAGCAGCGGACCCGGAGCCGACTCCCGTGTGAAGAGCGCCGAGAGGAGAATTGATCGCGCCGGCCTGATCCAGACGGCCCACACCTAGTCACTCACAACCTCCACACCGGACTACCATGTCAGATTGTTGCCATATGTGGCACGGCGCACCGCTCCGCTGGTGACAGTGATCAACTACGACCGTTCACCATCACCACCCAGCAAACATTACTGTCAGAGTTCAAACGCCGCGCGGCCCCCGGATGGAGGATTTCTGCATAACGTCGCGGCACAATATCCCGCTCATTGTCCGGCCGGCGTGCTAATTAGAGAAACACAGATCTGAGAGCCTCTCCGGGCAGGGCCGGCGAGGACAAAAGGAGGAATGGCGGCGTTCCTTTGTTTGGCTCTTCAGACGCACCGAGGCATCGGCTTGTTGTTACATAAAGTTGTATAACAAATGAGCCCGGGCTCTTTGAACTGGCTGACCACACAGGCCTGGAAGAGTCACTAGGAGCCCAACATGTGGCAGCAATAAGAAGGCCCCGCCCTCCACAAGACATGTGGGAGACACTGCATTCCTGAGGAGCTCATTAAAGCGAAAAAAACAAATCCGACAAACACTGGCCGCGTCTCCAGGAAAGGCCGCAACAAATGACGCCTGCTCTTATTCCTATTCACTCATCTAATATCTTAATACTTTGATTATTTATATTGTTTGTTCCACGCGCCACTAGAAAAAAAAGGGAGACGTCCCCTCAACGATCTCCTAATCCCGATTTCCATTTGCTCATCATCTCCGCAACTTTAATGAGTCGTTGTGACGGACAGCTGACGTTTCAGACGCGTATTAAAGGCAGCGACATTCACCAGGGCTTTTATAAAGTGTACAGATGTGGTTTGGTGTTTTAAACCTGTCATTGAATTTGGCTTATTCATAATGCTGTTTGTTCCAGCAGTCTGCCCAGTTAAGCTATGTGCTGTCTGTTTAACTTGGCTATAAACAGGCTGTTGCTGACTGTTTGAACTCCTCCTCATACATCTACATGAGCGAAAGGGTGAGTCGCTTTCTTTTTCTTTCCCAATTTCTTTTACTGTTATTGCAAAATGTGACATGCGATTCGGGCTTGTGTACATGACTTCACAACATGAGGCCGTGCATTATGAGGATCGCAGAGTGCAGTCACTTAAGATTGATAAAAAC